>NW_015540887.1:768889-786182 GCF_001515605.1 Sinocyclocheilus anshuiensis
AATTTAGTAAAATCCACCAAAAAAAAAAAAAGAACCGTAAAAGAAGTTTCCTTCTTTTTAACACTTAGTAGCAGGCTGGACCATACCAATGCCTGGATGTTATGTCAACAGTCAAAAGTCTGGCTATGCAACTGATTACTCCATAAGGCCTGTCTCGGAAATAAGTGTCATATTTTGAGCTAAATTAGACTGTCTTTGTAATGTGTACGTCACTGTGGATAAAAGTATCTCCTAATGCAATACTCAGTAACAAACATGACAAAATATGACCCTCTCTCAGTCTCTCTGCATGTCCAGACGGGCCCAGACGTCAGCCCTGACACTGTTACCCAGCCAAGACAGTCACCGATTATAGCCTGGAATGGGAAACAGAGTTAGCAAGGCCATCTATCACTTGCCAGGAACAGGTGAAACGTGAGACCATTCTCTCATACCTTCTGCAGGAGCTGAAATCTGCTTTTTTTACACATATCTCTGCCTCCTATAGAACATTTGCTTTCAGAATCTAAATCTTCTTCACTTGAAATGATTTTTCACATAAAAAAAAAAAAGAAAATTCGGTCATCATTTACTCACCCTCACACCAGTTCAAACCTGTAGGCTTTTATTTCTTCACAAAAAAAAAGAAGATATTTTGAAGAATGTTGGGAACCAAACATTAGAGCCCAATGGCTGCCATTGTGTGGGCAAAACATTTCAAAATATCTTCATGAAATGCATAAAAAGAGTAAATGACAATGTCCATATTTGGGTGGAGTATCCCTTTAAAGGTGTCCTATTATGCTCTTTTACAAAGTCTTGATTTTATTTTGGGGGTGTACTAGAACATGCTCTCATGCTTGGTGGTTCGAAAAAAACACATTATTTTTCACATAATTTACATTATTACAATACCTTTTGTCACAAATTCAGCCTCTGTGGCTCCCTCCGATCACCACCAGAGGGAACCATCACCGGAATACTGAGCGATCCTTTCGGACTCCAATTCCCACAATGCCCCATGCCAGAGACTAATCACCTGCACAGGTGTTTCCTATTGCCCGGTCTATTTAAACTGTGCCTTCCCTGCTCTCATTGCGAAGTGTTGTTTTGCCTTGCAGACATTTCTGAGCGTTTTCCCTGTTTTGATTATCTGTTAATTACCTGGACTGTTTACCCGTTTACGATTGCTTGCTGCCTACCTCTTCTGACCCTGCCTGCCTTGTTGATTCATACTCTTGTTTGTCTGCCGCCTGCCTCGACCCTGATCACGAACACTCTTTACGATTCTGCCCAGCCTTCGTTGTGTCTCACACCTGTTAGCCGGATTCAGACCCAGAGAATATTGAACAAGAGGATCGCAGAACCTTTGCACGCACAGATATTGCAAGACATACTAGCGTGGTAACGTTATTGTTTTTTTTTTTTAAATCACATTTTAGATAGGATGTCAACAACCGCTTAAAAATAACTGCATTTACTATGTACAGATAAGTGACTCCAATTCCCACAATGCCCCATGCCAGAGACTAATCACCTGCACAGGTGTTTCCTATTGCCCGGTCTATTTAAACTGTGCCTTCCCTGCTCTCATTGCGAAGTCTTGTTTTGCCTTGCAGACATTTCTGAGCGTTTTTCCTGTGTTGATTATCTGTTAATTACCTGGACTGTTTACCCTTTTACGATTGCTTGCTGCCTACCTCTTCTGACCCTGCCTGCCTTGTTGATTCATGCTCTTGTTTGTCTGCCGCCTGCCTCGACCCTGATCACGAACAATGTTTACGATTCTGCCCAGCCTTCGTTGTGTCTAACACCAGTTACCGATCTATGCCTGTATGACCTGCCTTGTGAACTAATAAAGCTGCACATGGATCCTAACGCCACTAAACTTACAGCACCACTTCGTCGTAGTCGTTGTCTTGTCTGATGCACTCAACCCATGACCTCGCCCCTCCCCACCCCCCAACCATTAGAATATCCGTAGGCTGGAATTATTTTAATGATATTCTAATGGGCCGCTTTGTGATATCACAAAACCCGGAAAATAATGCTGTAGTCCAAACGAGCCGTTTGTTAGTTCTTGAAAAGGGATTTTTAAAAAACTAAATATCTCCCTTTGGAGTGGACTTTGAGATTTGTAACTTTCTAGATCTTTTTTATGGCCAAACATACACACTGCACACTGACAAAAATTCAAAAAGTGAAAAAGCATAATAGGACCCTTTTAGAAATAAAAGTTGGCCTTGAATGGGCATGGAAGATTAATGCCTAAAGGCATAGTCTGTAATACCAACATTAGGGTCATTCCTTTTATGCAGTACATTTACATATCTCCATATGGCTCATAAAATAATGTATATATTTTAAAATCATAATTTGCAGCAATATGTCATGATTTACTCATCCTCATGTTATTCCAAATGTGTATTACTTTCCTTCTTCTGTGGAACACAAAATAAGATATTCAGAAGAATATTGGCAACCAGTTTTCATGGCCATTGAAAAAAAGTGATGAACTATCCCTTTAATGAAAACATTTTCCAGGAAGTAGCATAATTTTTGTTTGAAACACAACAGAAAAATTATAGAGAACAGAATTATATTATAAAACAGTGAGTGGCTATGTTTAGCACTTTATTTCTATTCTGTTCAAGTGTAAATAATCATGCTATAATGATTTAATTTGAAGTGTCTGATCTTGACCAAATCATACAGTATTTATGTAGGTCTGGTTTTTTTTATGTATGTCGGCTAATTTCCTTTTTGAAACACCTCTATATGCAAGCATTTTAATGTTTGAACGATATTAATAGTGCTTAAATGGTACTGATGAAATATTACTATAACGCTTAAAATTATGTGGTTCTTTCATTTACACTGCTTACCAACTGTCCAATCAGCTGAAAGGACGTAAGAAGCTGAAATGGATCTGTGAGTTTGGAAATGCACCAGGAGCCCAACAGGAAACACAGTAAGCTGATCTACTCAACCCAGGAGCCCAATAATAGAAATCAGCCCAAGCAGATCCGTATTAGTGTGCCTCTGTGAATGTGTCTGTGTGTGCCATGTCAGGAATGTAACAAATGGCCAAACTCCTGAAGCATTCTCAGGATTGCAAACATTTTTCTGATCACACTATCAGTTTAAACCAAGTTCTCAGCTACAAAACTCTAATTCAGAGCAATTAAGCTGCAAATTTCCCTCCTTCAGCACTAGCATAATCCGTCAGAAAATCCTCACATTTCTCTCAAGTAGCCATCCATCACCCACTCTCTGCTTTCTGTCCATTTCAGAAAGAAAGAGAGAAGGCTGAGACCTATTCTGAGCTCTCTGCTTGAATTATGTCGTTACAATTACACTTTACATTTATTCTTTGTGCAGACACCTTTATCCAAATAATACCATTATCAAAAAAACATGTCAACAGCTGACTGGAGAAAACCAGCATAGACTGTAAACATGAGTTAAAGTCTAAACTAACAACAGGTCTCCAAACAGCCGCTGTTTATGGATTAGTGAGGAAAGATGTGAAAGAAAATGGCTTGAAGAAAGAAAGGAAGATATCAGTCTTCTGATAACTTCAGAGAAACATATTCCTCAAAGGCAATCGCAGGGAGGAGGGAGAGAATTCGATTAGACTTTCATGGCGTCTCAGATGCCTTAGCTGATACAAAATGAGATGGAGGACAAAAAGTAGTGTGAAAGAGGGGGAAATATTAATAAGATTATTGTATCTGTCCAAAATATATTGTTTGCACATTGTGATGTAAAATACTAGAAAAAAGTCTGCATACTCTCAAAAATCAAAAAGTCACAAGAGAGATGAAAGCAGTGTAAGCAATTTATTGAACGTTTTCGTTCACATGTTCCCCATTTTCAATGCCAAGCTAACAGTGTTGGAACTAGGAGCATCTTGTTTTAAGAAGTCACATGATCAATCAGAACAAGCACTGATTAAAAACAAAAAACACCACACAATTGATCAATATACTAAATTACACAATATAAAGATATAAAAAAGAAAAGTAATCAGTTAATCAACATATTAAATTACACCATTAGACCACAACATGTGTACATTTAAAACAATGGATAATCAAATTGGAGAACAATGGTTGTCTGTTTTAAAATCTAATTTTAAAATCTAGTTGGGAAACACTTTTTGTCAAGGAAAAGGGCTTTAACACAAATAAATGTGGTTTCATATGACAGTCTGCATGTTATTCCCATTAATGTGGCGTTTCTCAGTAACTCTCTGCATTTTACAATGACTTGGGGATATCTGTGAGGTAAAATACAGATTTTGTCCTATTTACGAAATTATGTATATTTTTACTGCAGTACACCAAAACTAATGCAACAATTCATTCATTTATTTTGTTACACCAACCATTATATTGGTAAAAGGCCCATTGGATGGTAAGACAATTTAGCAACTTTTTTGTAATGCATTTGTACTTTATCGCACACCTTTTTTATCAGTAAAAGGCCAATTAGATAAAAACCAACTGAAGACAGCCAATTTTTTACTCTGTCAATTAAACGGTGGATGGAAATGTGGTTATGGTTATTTTAATTAAATAATCATTTTAAAAATGTAGTACATTTTTGGTTGTAGTATGCAGTAGTGAATATCCACTGACCCTATTCCACTCAAAGAAAGAAAGTGTTATAGGATCATGATGATGAACTGTTTGACAGCCGCACACACACTGTTTATGTGACGATGTGGAAAGCGAGTGAGAGAGTGTGAAACCTGAAAAAAGGATTGCATTAGTTGCAAGCGTCCCTCTAAATCAGGATAATGTGGTGGATTTGTTCCAGGCCCTCCAGATTTTGAGTTTGAAGGCATCTGTAGAAACCATCACTCACTGATATTGCCTTTCTACCACCACCACCCATGATAGCACACGCGCAATTACTCCTGACCTACTTTAGTACACCAGAATGCTGCATTCTGAGAACATTTCTTCTGTGTGAAGGCTGAATATTTAGTGACACACTCTTAAACCAGGTATACACTGCTGCTGAATGTGCTTATCACTCCTCAAACTGTTCTGTTTATTATTTTCAGAAATTATGTTCTAAAACACAATTTGATCCCAAAAAATTACAGTCATAAATTGAACTACTACTTGTTAACCCTTTCACTGGTGAGTTTAAAATATTCTAGCGATCCATATGTGAGACCGTACTCCCAGGGGCACGGAAATATAAATCCCATATGTGGGACCGTACCGTTCAACAGGTTAATGCAGCGATAGTAGTTTCAATTACACATTGACTTTTAATCTAAGGTCTGCTGCTGAATGTGCTTATCACTCCTCAAACTGTTCTGTTCATTATTTTCAGAAATGATGTTCTAAAACACAATTTGATCCCAGAAAATTACAGTCATAAATTGAACTACTACTTGTTAACCCTTTCACTGGTGAGTTTAAAATATTCTAGCGGTCCATATGTGAGACCGTACTCCCAGGGGCACGGAAATATAAATCCCATATGTGGGACCGTACCGTTCAACAGGTTAATGCAGCGATAGTAGTTTCAATTACACATTGACTTTTAATCTAAGGTGCTAGAAAGTCATAAAAACAGAAGAACGTGTCTTGACTCGTTTGCAAATTTTGATACTGTGTCTCCACCATATAGTGTCTCCCATCAGCGCTGCAACATTACGCTCCAGAGAGAGAATGCTGTTAAAACGCATCAGCTTAATGAGCATAAACAAAACACACCGCCTCTGTCGACACCAATTTAATAACAACTGTTAGACATGAACTCATATCATAATTCTTTTGTCAAATGTGGCTGTTTTTGGTACCATGCTTCTTATCTACAGCTACGAAACACCAAAATGTTGCAATGGTTATTACTACAGGTACAGTATGTCAGACATTGTAAATAATGTGAGTCACTGCCAAATGTACCATAGAGGTGCATTTAAAGGTTCATGTTTTCACACTACACACATTTATACATTAATTTAAATCACTATGAAATATGCTGTAATTCTCAAGATGGGTTTCTAACATAGAAACCCATATAAAGTGAGCTCCAGTAATCACAATCCACTGTTCTCCACCATATAGTGTCTCCCATCAGAGCTGCAACATTACGCTCCAGAGAGAGAATGCTGTTAAAACGCAGCAGCTTAATGAGCATAAACAAAACACACCGCCTCTGTCGACACCAATTTAATAACAACTGTTAGACATGAACTCATATCATAATTCTTTTGTCAAATGTGGCTGTTTTTGGTACCATGCTTCTTATTTACAGCTACGAAACACCAAAATGTTGCAATGGTTATTACTACAGGTACAGTATGTCAGACATTGTAAATAATGTGAGTCACTGCCAAATGTACCATAGAGGTGCATTTAAAGGTTCATGTTTTCACACTACACACATTTATACATTAATTTAAATCACTATGAAATATGCTGTAATTCTCAAGATGGGTTTCTAACATAGAAACCCATATAAAGTGAGCTCCAGTAATCACAATCCACTGTGATTGGTGCGGGCTCACCAGCGCTGAGAAAAGTAACAGGTACCATGTCAACACTTTCAATTGGCTGCAGCAGTCAAGACCGGACAATAATCTGAATAATGTTGCTCAACAGCCATATGGATTCAACTGAAAATGCACAGAGAAAATTAAATATGAGAACTACTATTCATACATAACCATGCCTAACCAACTAAAGATATTTAGGGCTGCTAAGCTCTGCCAGTATTCATTTATTGTCTCTGTGGACACTATATCAGCATATGGCGGGTGGCCTGAGGACCTCGCAGACAGGACAAACATTACTCTGCTTCTACAAAACTCATTTGAACAAGCAAATAAATTTACAATTCAATAAAAGCGGAAACGCAGCAATGCAGATCGAGTGACCTCCTCCCAAATACAGGTAAAAATTTCCTGTGCCTCAGTAATTTAAAATAAAACCAATAGTGATTTACTCATGCACATCTTGATAGGACACTTAAGGGAAGTTTACTTTAGGAATAACCGGATGACATAAAAATATGCATATTTCATAATGACAAATCATAATGTTGTATTACTAATACAATATTTTATGCCTTTATGGAAGTGTGTCAGCTAAGTTTACCTATGGACTGAATTCAGCCTCCAAGAAAAGTTATCACATACACATGTTTACTTTTTTGTCATTATTCACTCACCCTCATGTCGTTCCAAACCTGTATGAGTTGCTTTCTTATGTTGAACACAAAAGATATTTTGAAGAACCAAACTGCTGTCGGTCTCCATTGACTTCCATAGTAGGGAAAAAAATACTGTGGAAGTCAATTGGGAACATCAACTGTTTGATTACCAGCATTCTTCAAAATATCTTCTTTTTATGTTCAACATAAGAAAGAAACTTATACAGGTTTGGAAGGACATGAGAGTGAGTAAATCAGGCTTTTTCGCGCTGATGGCCTGCACCCCAGCAGAGTCGGAGCAGAACTCATGTCGGACAACATCTCCAGGACGCTGCGCTCCATATGACTAGTAAGTCAAATCTCAAATAACTGCCCTGATGACTTGTGTTCTACCCGCCTAAATGATAGAAGTACTTGTGCTGTCCAATCTATAAAGACTGTGTCTGTTCCCCGAATAGTGAGGTCAAAATATAAATTTAATGCAGGATCTAGAAAAAATCTGATCGTGATTAAACCAGAAAAATGTAAAATAAATGAACCAAAAATTTTTGTAAAGTTTGGGCTCCTAAACATTAGATCACTCTCACCCAAAGCAGTTATTGTAAATGAAATGATCACAGATGACAAAATTTTCATTTTGGGGTGAATATATCTAAATCTAAATGAGGACAATCTAAACTAAAACTAGCTTATAAATACTATAACCTAATCATTACCCTAACAGAAAACTTTTCAATTAAAAAAATGCAATTTACTTTTTTATATTAACTTTTTTTTTACATAATAAGATATACAGGAGGGTTTTATATATATATATATATATATATATACTGTATATATATATTTAATAAACTTGACAGTAAAGACCTTATTAATATTACAAAAGATTTATATTTCAAAAAATCTTGAAAAAACAAACAAACTTATGGTTTCCACAAAAATATTAAGCAACACAAACATTTTTAACATTGATAATACTAAGAAGAATTGACACTGAAGAATGGCGCAATGGCTGATGAAAAACAGCTTTTTCATCACAAGAATAAATGACATTTTAAAACATCATAAATAGAAAACAGTTATTTAAATTGTAATATTATTCTGCATTTTTGATCAAATAAATGCAGCCTTGGTGAACATAATTGGCTACTTTCACTACTTTCTATTAAACATAAAAAAATAAAATAAAAAATCTTACCAATCCCAAACTTTTTAAAAATGTTATATTAACTATCAAGGATTAACTAACATCAAAATGTTAAAAGTGTAAGAATTAGTCATAATTATCACCCTCAGTAATAGACTAACGTTAGATCTAACCCTAACCCTAGTCTTAAAGGTGAATAACCATAAACCTTTTTAATTATGAATCACATCTCCTATGCATGTCCAGTTTTGTCCCCAAACTTTGTGAGTGTGGATAGTTTTGTCCCCAAAGTATAGCCACATAAACACAGTGAAATGCACACTCACCCCATAGTCCTGATCTCTTCTTCTCGTGCAGTTTATAATCCAGAGATCTTCTGCATTGCTTTAGACACCTCAACTGATCACAGTTCCTCGCTCTCTTTGTATGTCACATGCACAGAGAGCTCTGTGATTTACTAAGCTGCTTCCACTCCACACAGCTCCCATGGGCTGGTGTCTTCCACAACTAACTCATCCGATCGAGCGAGCCGTATCAGAAAGAGAGAGAGAGAGAGAAAGAAGGAGAGAGGGAGGAGTCACAGCGGAATTCAGTTTGATGAGAATGAGTCTGTATTAAAAAAAGAAGGGCACATTGATCCTAACAGAGCTGTGTGCTAGACTACAGACGAACTGAGAATGACAGACACTCCAAATCTCTGATTACATCTGCTTAGTAAAGAGCAGCTGCTCTGAAACAGTGACACAGGAGTTCTGCTGGCCATGAAACTGTAGCGGGGGAGGGGGAGCAAAGGACGAATGGTGCTGAAATGTCTAACGTACAAACATACTGTATGCACACAATATGTATTTCAGTTAGCAAACAAACAGAGCAGGACAGGAGAGATTAGCTGTAAACTGGTATAGCAGTCTCTCTTTAACGTTCACAAGACTGTTCAACTGTTGCTGGTCACCATCTGCATAACAAAGACACTTCACCCTTTTACACTGTCAAAAAGATGGAGAAGCGATGAGAGTGAGCAAGAAAGTTTTGAATTCCCACAAAACTTCAGTCAACCAATCAACCAATGAACTAAATAAGAAAGAAAGAAAGAAAGAAAGAAAGAAAGAAAGAAAGAAAGAAAGAAAGAGAATTACAAAAAAAACTATGAACAATCAATTAAAAAAATAAAGCTATGGAATAAATGAATAAATAAATATGAATGAATGAATGAATGAATGAATGAATGCATGACAGTTGTTGAGTTGCAGTTTACTACATAATTTGTCCATACATTAGTTAGGATGTTCTTATTCTCAATCTCTATATCTATCTGCCCTCCAAAATAATAAAAAATTAGATAGATAGATAGATAGATAGATAGATGATAGATAGATAGATAGATAGATAGATAGATAGAAAACTGCGATCGATTCCACATTTACAAAATGTACAATCACAAATAAACACATACGTAATACAAAATATTCAATTAAACAACTACTTAGGAGCCAACTTTTAATTTTTAAACTAAAACTAAGAATATTCGGAATACCTTTCATATCCAGAGGTAACTTTTTCCACACTTGTGCCCCAGAATATTCACAAGACCTATAACCATACATAGTTTAAAAATGACATAATGTAATATATCCATAAGACTCTGCCTAGTATTATAACAATGTTGCTCATTTACCCTAAAAATGCTTTAAAACATGCATGAGCTCTATTATTGATAATCTTTTGTACCATTTTTAACCGAATGTGTTCTAATCTGCTTTCTGTAGGTAACCAATCAATATGCTTAAAATGGGAAACATCAATGTGTAAAATGACTAAACCCTAAAACTATACACATCAATTTATTGTCAGATTTGTTTAACTTTTCCAACCAATCATGAGACAAATCAGATATTCAAGAAATACATGCATATTCAAAATGACATAACACTAAACATGGTGCAAGTCATTTTATATTATGTTTATCGAGAAAACATGTCTGGCAAGAAATTTTGTTCTTGCATTAACCTTACCCAGAACTTTCATAGCCATAGTTACACCACTTAAATCATTGCCAATGACATATCCGAGATAATGAACTGTAGTTCTGTTTGATATTAAACAATCCCCTTCCTTAATAGACATCTTATAAACCTTATTCAAATTATTTTTAGACCCAAATAATATGGATTCCGTTTTACCTAAATGCAACATCAGTTTGTTTTCAGAAAGCCAGTCTCTTACCTTACACAGCTTCTTACCTAAATTCACTTGTATCCTGTACCAATGACCAACATCCTTGTCTGAAATTAATAAAGCAGAATAATCAGCATATAAAACAAATTGCAATCACAAACTGCTTGCATGTCAGTTATGTATAAAAGAAACAAAAGAGGACCTAAAACACTTCCCTGAGGGACCCCATTTTTAACAGTTATTTCCTGAGAAAGAACCCCACCAATTTCTACCCTCTGAACTCTCCCAGTAAAATTAGAATTCAACCAGGCTATAAATAATACAATTACAAAAATAAAACTATGAACAATAAACAAATAAATAAATGAATAACTATATTAAATTACAAAAAGTATGAAAAATAAACAAACAAATAAGTTCACAAAAATAAAATGATGAACAACAAACAAAAAATATATTTACAGAAAGAAAACTATGAGCAATAAAAATATATATTTACATAAAGAAAACTATGAACAACCAACCAATCAAATAAACAAACAAACAAAAAGTACATCAAATACATATGCAATACATAAATGAGTTCACAAAAAATGAACAATAAACAAACAAACAAACATACATACATACATATAAATACATTTAATTACAAACAGAAAAGTATGGCCAACCAACCACACAAACAAACAAATAAATAGAGCAAGAGTATATCAAATGTGTAATCACTTGTAACAAAAGCAAATCTGTGACAAAATATTGTGTTGTGTAGAATAATTGGCTGCTGACAGTATGATCATAAACCATTATAAAAATGAATTTGTACCATTTCCACTTCTCTAGCCGACTGCCCTTTCCTAAAATTCTTTCTGAATGAACTCCAAGATGAGCTTGAACAGCACAGATGCTACCTTCTCATTCCCAGAGATCTCACTCCCGTTCTCCAGTTGCTACAGCTTTGCTTTTTGTCTGGTTCAACTTGGCTGAAGATATGACACTAAATTCCTAAATGATTGACTATAAAATTTGTCAATCTCTTTGGCACTCAACAAAAATTACGTCATCTGTGCAGATAATAAACCTCAAAATAAATGGTTGCACTGACACACATCAGTCAATATACACAGCATCACTGACATTAAACATCCCTGTGTAATTCCTCCAATAATTATAATAATTTCATCAATAATTTTAAAAGTGCTTCTCAAACCATTATTAAAAGAAAATGTTCTATATGGGCAGCAAACAGCATTCTGCCATTTATCACACAAAATCATTTTGACGTTATTTCACAGCATTAATATTGTATTTTAAGGGTGTATGACATACATTTGAATAGTTTAATATTCATTCTCAGTTAGAAAAGCGTTGCACTAAAACCAGATAGAATAAATATTATATAGCCATTTTCCACATTTATTTGACCCTTAGAATTAAAAAGGCTAATGTGCAGGATGGAACACTAGCTCCCAATACACTATATAATATATACACCATTATATACACTATTCACTGCATTATATATACATACATTTATTGTAAAATGAGCATTTTTATCAGGCTCCTATGTGTAGGTTGAGTAATTTCACATTACTGGTAATGAAATAACTGGAGGAGCCTGAGAAAAATGCTCATTTTAGAAGAAAATTTCAGACAGAACTTAAGAGGCATTTGCATCTGAACTATATACCCCTCTCCCCCAACACTTCGCACAAATCTATTTTTACGACTTTCATTCCCTTAGTGCTGTAAGGGAAGTTTCTCAAGTGTGCAGCTACAATCTCTCTGAGGCAGAAATACATCAAATTATGAGAATTTGATTGCATTTAATTATGCTGCTAAAACAATCTAAAAAAAATTGATGGTGTGATATTACACAGTACAAATATGCACATTTAAATTGTTTTATGAGAAGGTGCTTAACTGCTTGCTTACTAATTTATTTATTCATTAATTTAATAATTAGTTTGTTTGAAATTAGATTTGGAGAGTATATGTGGGAGTCAATAAAAAATTGAAACATCCTTCTGCCAGACTTGGACAAGAGTATCTACAAGCAAATATGAAAGAGAAACTGAAGAAAGTTGTCAAAGCAGCCATTTTTGTTGTTTTATATTCATTCCCCAGTGTTATTCCTTTCTATCCTTTCCTTCAAGCTAAAGGCCTTGAATGGAAGTGTGGTGAGATTTTACAGAGGGGTTTGTTCATATATAATTTGTCTGTTTTATATGACATTTTCCCTTAAAAAACATTTTGCTTTTTTTTTTTCCTAGCTGTTGAAAGTGTTTTCTGAATTATGGAGTGATAAAAACAGAAATATCCAAAATCTCCTTTGTAAAAACCTTTAAATGTAATATGTCAAAAATATGAAACATTTCTATTCTGGAATTGTTCCTAATTTACAGTGATTTTAATCCCTTATTGTTCCAGTTATTATAGAGGAAGAGACAGAATAAAGACAAAAATAAATAGCAGAACATAGATGTGAGGGCAGATAAAGGAAGAAACTTGGATGCTGATTTGAGGAAACAAATGGAAAGCAGGCCAGAATTTTATGAGAGAGTGTGTATATAAATGAGTGTGTGAATGAGCTCATCAGTGTTTGACCAGCCGCAGTTTGTGCACAGCTTGTTTCATTTCCTGTGGGACAAATATGTCTCCGCCGTTGCTGCTTTCTCTCCATCACCCCATTCGCCTCCCTTCTCCTCAGAGGCACATTCACAATGACATCAGCTTCCGCCAACACACCAGCAGTTGCCATGGCAGCACACAAAGACATTTTTGGGAGGGGGGGGCGTTGCCTGGCTGACACCTTCAGACATGAGGCCGACCAATCCCCTCACCCCACGCTCAATAGACATTTGCACCGCCAGATGCTCTGTTTGTAAAGCCTTTAAAGACATTGGCTGATTGCATGTTTGGCCTTTCACTTGGCCCGGCCTTTTCTCTGCTGTCCATTATAGTTTGAACCGCAGCCATCCCCTGTGCACTCTGGCCCTTTGTTTTTCTCACTGTGCTTCTCAAACTGTGCAGTGACTCTGAAAATGTACAATGCTAAAAATGCAGAAACACAATTGTTTTGATTTTTACATGCATTATTTCTAATACTAGAACTTTGTGTATCTAAGACTCTAATGCATAACCTTCATTCTTAAAGGGATAGTTCACCTTCAGTTGCTGACCCCCATTGACTTCCATAGTATGGACGAAAAAAAAAAAACAGTATGAAAGTCAAAGGGAACCAGAAACTGAAGGTAAACTATCCCTTTAAGGCCCTTTTGTGCCAGGACAATTTAACCTGTTAACTGTGCTCGGCACTCTTTTTATAGTTTTTTGTTCCCCCCTCATCACATATTTTAGCAATCACCCTAAATTAGAGATCATTCAAAAGCTTAAACACTCAAAATTCATCCTGTGAAAACGGTTGTGAAATTGGACATTGCTTTACCATGGAATTGGTACTTTAAACATTCAATGAGCTCCTCCCCTTAGTGGGCAGTGTCAAATATCATATTACAAATTTATCTACAATTTTATAATCAAAACTCTTTCTAATCTTGACAAAACATATATTGTTTGAAATGTAGGCAGAAGGTAATTTAAGTAATATTGTAAAATAAATGTATACATTTGTGACTGGAATTAAATGAAGTTTAGATATCACCTGGTGGCTATTTTAAACAAAACCTCACTGGAAGCTCATTTTTTATGATATTAACTTCAAATTTGGAACATAGCTTGCGTACTGTATATGTGATTTTATAGCAGTTTTAGATATTATATTTTGTAAAATATTTAAATATATTCTATTAAATAACATTCATTTATCTGCATATATTACACAATATCTGCATTATTTCAGCTCATTCTGCTACAAAGTGGAAGCTCGTGTAATTATGCATTTATGCATTTGGCAGACACTTTTATACAAAATGATTTACAATGCATATATTATACTGTAATATAATATAACACATTGAATTACTAATTCAATTATTACATAATTAAAATACTACTACTACTATTAATTAATATAAGTTTTAGTACAATAATGCTAATATATAATCATTCATATAATTGTTAAGCATTTGCATCTATGTACCTGTGTCCTCTGCAACACAGGATGTGGATAAATGTTTTTTTTTTAAGATGTAGGCTGCTTGTGCCTTAGAAACACAGGATATAGTGATATATTTTGAGTAATACGGAGTTACATAAAATAGTTTATCCTTAAAACTCTCCACAACCTCTCATAAAGTTCATATTTCATGTTTATACTGAATGTTTAAACAAATTTAAATATTTAAACTATGAGGATTAAACTGTGCAGAGGACCTGTCATAACACATGCTTTATGATTAATTCATAGGCAGACTTGTAGGATAAAATACTTTTGAATACATATGCATTTAAAAAAACTCACCGCAAAACTGCCTCAAGTAAACTTGTACATGTGTTTAGGTGGATAAAATGTGAATAATGCAAGTGTGGAAATGCTGGTTTCTCAATTCTTTCATTGTCATCCTCTCCTTCCCTACCCCTGTCTGACTTTTCCTACCTAGAATTTTCTGGGATGGTGCTGGGAAAGGTAAAACTAGGATAAAAACACTAGTGAATGTGTAAAAGGGTTTGAAAGTGGGAGATATGCCGGTCACGAGGAGTTTTCCTTGCAAGCTGCACCTTTTTCCTTCCTCTCCTCATGATTTCTCCACGCTCAACACACTCTTCACACGTCCCTTCTGCTTATCTTGCTTTCCGTTTATCACAGTAGGAAAAACAAATGAAATATGGTACAAAAAAAAAAAAAGAGTGCTGCTTTCATCCGAACTTTACTTAGAGGACTGAATTAATATGCATCTTTCATCATAATCACATGCAGTCAACTCACAGTCTTCATTTAACTGCTGAACTACACATTGACAGTGATTCCCTATGGATACATATACCACATACTGTCCTACAACACACACCTATGAAGAAAAAAAAAACAGGGCTGTGTTCACAGATTACAACATAATCTGTAATTATTTTAATCTCCAATCTGTTATTTATCAGTTTAAGTTTTTAGCTAGCAGAAGACACTAACCCGTTTTAAATTCCAGTTGCGTAAATGGAAATGGTGCATATGTATATGTACTGTATATGTATATATACATATACATACATATATGCATATATACATACATACATATACATATACATATATATATATATATATACACAACTGTTTATTGGGTATTGAGGCAAGTACCACGGACATGGATTAGGCCATGATCCTGGATTCTTGCTGAACCAAAATCAGAGCGTAACAATTGCTGCGTCTCGCTGTGTTCTGCTCACAGTGAAGGGAAAATGTTCTATGGTGCGGCTAAATGGTGCTGAATATTGGGATCATAAAACCTAGTCCCATAATGCAAACATATACATATATATGCATATATATACATATACAAGCATCACAATTGTTTTCAACATCGATGTATGAAATGTTGCTTGAACACTAAATCAGCATATTAGAAGGATTTCTGAAGGATTATGTGACTGCAGTAATGGACATTTTATTATATATTAAAATAGAAACTTGAACAATATTTTAACAATATTTCACAATATCCCTGTTCTTAACTGCATGTTGGGTCAAATAATGCAGCATTGGTGAGCATAAGTGACTTCTTTCAAAAACTATGGACTGTAGTGTGTGTATAATGGGGCTGTGGGTGAAAAACACACTGGTTGGGAAACACTGTAATAGAGGGAGTAAAGACATTTGGTTTGGAGTCTTACAATGCACAGGGATCAGCTGAATAGCAGGAGAGATGAACATCAAAATGATCAGCACTACAGCCTGTGAGGTTTACCACAATGACAGTCTGTTTTAAAAAGAAAAGTCATCATTTTGAGAGCAAAATCAATAGAGTATGCTTTTAAAAACCCAGAGTCTCAGCTGAGCAATCTCCTTTTTGAAAAAGAATCAAAAGAAAAGGAGCAAGACGCATTGCTGAACGCTGCTCATTGATCTTCATTCAGCCTCCCAATAGAGTCCAAGTGTGTTTGACTGATCTGATCTCTGAATCTCGGGTCGTTCCTTCCCTGCTGAGGAGTCAATACCTCAGCTTGAGAGACAATCTTAAAAGTACCCATCACTTCCTCAGGCTCCCCAAGCGACAGGCTTAGAGGTGTAGTCTCTCTGTGGGTGAACTATTCAAGGATTTGGTTATATTACACCAAGACTTCGCCAGACTCTATGCATGTCTCTCAACAGACCATCTAACATCTGAGTGGTCTAAATAAAAAAAAAAAAGGATCTGCCCTGGAAATAGCAAAGCAAGCACAATTGGTTGAAGGCCATTAAAGGTTTAAGTGTGATACAATTTCATCAGAGATTCAGCAGGTGATTCTTTATACATAATTTTTTGAAAGACACATACACTCTTAAAAATAAAGGTGCTTCACGATGCCATAGAAGAACCTTTTTGTCTAAATGGTTCCATAAAGAACCTTTAACATCTGAAGAACCTTTCTGTTTCCCAAAAGGTTCTTTGTGGCGAAATAAGGTTCTTCAGATTACAAAAATGCAAGAAAGAGATGGTTCTTTAAAGAACCTTTGACTGAATGGTTCTTTGTGGAACCAAAAATGGTTCTTCTATGGCATCGCTTGAAGAACCTTTTGAAGCAGGTTTAAGTGTGATACAATTTCATCAGAGATTCAGCAGGCGATTCTTTATACATAATTTTTTGAAAGACGCATACACTCTTAAAAATAAAGGTGCTTCACGATGCCATAGAAGAACCTTTTTGTCTAAATGGTTCCATAAA
>NW_015540887.1:787227-796433 GCF_001515605.1 Sinocyclocheilus anshuiensis
AAGGTTCTTCAGATTACAAAAATGCAAGAAAGAGATGGTTCTTTAAAGAACCTTTGACTGAATGGTTCTTTGTGGAACCATAAATGGTTCTTCTATGGCATCGCTTGAAGAACCTTTTGAAGCACCTTGATTTTTAAGAGTGTATAGGAACTGTATTTAATTTCATAACTCGAAAATAAAAGCTAAGCCAGCAGTAGTGGTCTGTCTGCCTGTCTGTCTGTCTGTCTGTCTATCTATCTATCTATCTATCTATCTGTCTGTCTGTCTATCTAGACATAACTACTTTTCCTATATTAAAGGCTTTCTATAACATTTTGAATTTTTATTTTTTTGGTTTCTGATCAAGTAAATTCAGCTTTTTTTAGTTAAATTTTTAGTTGTTCTCTGGCAAAAGGGTACATAAGCCAAAATCAGCTTTTTTTTTTTTTTTTAAAGTAAAATTCGTTTTTCTCTGGTAAATGGGAATATGATAAGCCAAATTCAGCTTTTTATTTAGTTCAGTTTTTAGTTGGTCTCTGTTAAATCGGTACATGATAAGTCAAAACACTGTTTGCATGATGTACACAGGATTCTTTCATTATTTATTTATTTACCCTAGTGCTCATGAAACAATGCATCCCATAAAAATCTGTCCCAGAAACAAGTGCCCTCTAATGGCAGGACATGTAACCGCCAAGATCCAAGACCACTCTCCTTGAACATGTCACGTGTGAAGTAAGGCAAAGCAGCGGAGCTGATGATTTATTGTTAAGAGACATTGTGTTTACAGTACATGCAGAATTCCTGGCCTGTGACACTATGATGATTGTTTCTATAGGAGATGTGGCTGACAAAATCACACACCAGAAGCATATACAACCTCTGTCAATAAACAGAAAGAACTGTCTTTATGAAAGCTATGTGAAGCACTCAACACAAAGCAAGTACTTTCCAATGCTCTTCCAGTGTGATACGGACGGTCTCCATCTGCTGGTAGAATCATGGAGGCTACATGATCAGTGCAAACTTTAAACATACTGATGTATGAAAGCGCACCATCATGTTATAAAGGTCAAAGTACTTTGTTAAACCCAAAGCACATGCTGAGGTGTTATTCTGCAACAGATGTTCTGAATAATAAAACATTAAATACAAGTGTGTGTGGGTGCATGTTCACAACCCAACAAGAAATGGTGTTTATAACACATCTTAGAGTAAAATGTGTTATGAATAAAGTGTTTATTTAAAATTTTTTCAATAAAAATGCTGAGCGGGACATGATTTTATCCATCAGGAACTGACTGGATTGTGAAAGATGGTTGTTACACACCTGAACGAGTCAGGTGGTTAGGGATGTGAAAAACAAAGAGGCCTTCAAAGAGGGAAGACATTTCTAAAGCATACATGTAACTATATTTTGATAAAACATTATGATGAATCCTGACATTATAATCATGACATAGAGGAACTTCAATATAGTGAATAATGTCAATTTTGTGCATGTCTGATGAAATGCCACTGAAGTGTGAACCAAAGTAACTTGATACAAAGTAATTCAATGAAGACATTTTTAAGAATACTGCACTGCATAAAGCAGCTCTTGTATTCATGAAGTCCAGGGAATGTCAATAATTATCCTTATGAATAAGTATAACAGCATATCTAATCTCATACAGTGTCTGATCCAAAGTCTTTCTCCATTGTCAGGCCAGTTTTATTGCTCCTAAGAAGGTGGAATCCCCATCCAGAGAGATATTTGCATGGGTTCGAGGTATCAGAAGCTCCAGTCTGTCCCCAGAGTCCAACTTCACTACGCCTGCACATCACACGCTCAGTTACATTCATTTGTAATAACAGATACATTATATATTTATTCATATATGCATAGTACTTCTATATAAGACATTTACATCACATTAATAGTATGCACAGCAATACATTATATGTAAAATACACACTTTGAAAGTAAAAAGTAATTATGATATGTCATATTTGGAATTTTCGGAATATATTTGTCATGCATTTACTGGTCTTATGCTATTTCTGGACTTCCTGACTGTGTGGTAACAAATGTGGTCTCGTTTCTGTCACTGGGTGCTTGTCACAAAAGAACATGTCTGGGTCATATTTCAACCCAAAACCACAAGAAAGAAATAAGAATGTAAGCAATTATATTTTGCTTAAAGGAAATGGAGCTTATTTTCGGACCAAAAGGTTCCTACATTTTTGTTGATGTAATTTGAAAAAAAAAAAAAAATCTCATTATACATCATCATATATTAAAAGCACCGATATTATAATATATATTCATAATAATGAAAATGAGATTTACACGTAAAGTGTCCAGATACATTACACTCTTTTGTAACACTGATACAGTAGCAGGACTTTCCACGCTCACCTCCAGTGTAGCAGGTGTTGAAGTGATTCACTCGATTCATGCTCTGAATACAGCGGAACAGAACAACGTGCTGACTCTCGTCTCCGACGACGTTCTTCTTTATACGAATCACGATGTGGCCCATAGCGAACGTAGAGTCTGTGTAGTAAACCTGGGAAAAGGAGAGCTTGAAATGAGGAAAAAAACACTGAGCACGGTGTTGGGATGTTTCAACAAGGCCAAAAAACTCAAGAATGTGTCATACATTGAGAATGTATATACCTGACTATAGATAAAGAAGAATCCTTCCTCTTTGACTAAAATGGTGCCCTGCTCTTCCTCCAGAGCTGTGCCACGCTTCAGTCCGACTTGCCATGGGATGGCTGTGCATATTTCCAAAGCAAACTCTGACAAAATAAGTAAATAAATAAAAAGTAATTTTTACTGTTGGGTCAGATCAAGATTTTAAATGTCTCTTCCTTCCATAATAGTTTAAATATTACGATAGAAACATAAAACAATCTGAGCTGGCATGTGCCACTCATACTGTTAAGATCCAACACAATATCATGGCACTTCATAGGTATTTTACGTTTTAGCGAATTATACGTTTTTGTACGAGTGACAGTTATGTTTAGAGGTTGGGTAAGGAGTGGTCTCTATGCTCATTTTTATTTTTTTATTTTACATTTTCATACATTTCATACATTCCACATCGTACGATTTCATACGAAATTGCCACTTCGTAAATTAATAAATTTTTCTTGTGAGATTAGGCTGTAAGATCAGACCAAAATAATCAGGGACTTTGTTCAAATTAAATGCTGTGCCCTATTTTAACACTAGGATTTCTCAGATGGATATGCAGAGTAGTAGGTGCTACATCTCTGCAGCTTTCCTCTTATTGCCTCACCACTGCAAGTTTCTGGACAGACATCACTGACATGTTATGGATGACGTGTTGATGAATTTGTCAGTGTGGCGCCACAAAATTGCAGAACATGTAATTGAAGGCCAGTTATAACAAATTATCTTTTTGGACTGGAAATGAAGTTTTGAGTTCTGAAAGTTACAGTGTGTTTTCACAGTACAATGAACTCTTTCATGACTCTAGCAAAAAGCAAGGTCATAACTGATAAAATGGATCACTTGAATGCAATTTAACTTAAGTCTATGCCAAATTTCATGGTATAAAAATACATTTACAATACTACGATTTTACAAACTCCTTCAGTACCCTTCTGGAAGGTTTTTCTCCTGTTGTTTGCCATCATTTGTAAACAGGGCTGGGATTCTGTGGAAAGATGTTTTCATAGGGTAAAAAATGACTGAACGTAAATGCATTATTATTAAACATTTCTTAAAGTATTGTCTGTAAGGGAAGAATGATTATGGCGGTGCAACTTCAATAATAATATTATAAGGGTTTTGCATTCAGTGACTCATAAAGCAACAGGATATGCAAATGTCTAATGGTGCACTTTTGCACCATGTGCATGTTTTTTTTTTTTTTATTTATTGAGTGGTTTTAATCTTACACCATCTGTGCTCCGCACCATTCCTGTCAGTATACACAAAAAAACCCCCACAGCTCTTCTCAGTTAACACTCAAAAAAGAAAAGCCGAGACAAATATCACGGAATAAGCAGAAGTGTGCGCTTGCCTGCTTTGTTTGACGTATGACCCAGGCTCCTTTTTGACAGGACAGTATGGTCTGTTACGGTATCACCCATCTCAGTCTGCTGCAGATACTGTACACAGACAACCAGAAATCCTGCTGAATATAAACAGCTCAGACATCTTCTATAAGATTACATTTCAAGATGGTCTGTTACTGGCGCAGAACTCATAAAGATGGTCATTGTGTGTGGTAGATTATAATGGACAATTTGACCAGCATGAAAGTGCTCAAAATATATCTGCATTTAGGTAGGTCATTAGCTAAACCAGTTTAGCTATTTTTTTTTTTTCACAATTAGTTTGAAACAAGTTGATGGGACTGGGGCTAGTTGTCATACTTTTTATTCTAGTGAATATTTCTCATGTCAGGAATATTTCTGAAAAGTCCATTTCTGTATAGGGGGACATACCTTAATGTCTTTTGACTTATTCAAAATGGGAACCCCGCTATTAAACAGGCTATTTAACAACTTTTCAGCAAAACTAAAAAACAGTAACTGTAACTGAATCACCAGATAATTCCACCAGTAATTCATTAAACAGTAAAAAATTGCACTTAATTGAGCTGGGCAATGACACTATTGCCTTCTGTTGAGCTGCTTATAGTAGAACTGAACTTGTTTCATAATTGATGATCAGAGCCGGGTAGATTACTTACAAATTGTAATACATTACTGATTACACATTATGAAACATGATGAAAACTGTAATCTAGGTTACTCATTTTAGGTAATTTATTCTGACTAATTTTTAGATAACTTTTTTAAACATACCATTGAATGTACCATATTGATATAAAAAAAGCAATGAGAAAATAATATTCCTTTTTTTTCAACATCATAAAATGGATTAAAAATTACATTAAACCAGGATTTTCCAAACTTGGCTTAATATAAGAACAGTAGTGGGTTTGTGAGTTGATACAAAGCTAATCATTAATTAAACACTAAAAACTGAAATATTTGTTTACCTGCATGCCAATGTGACCGTTAAGCGACATCGAACAGTAAACATGCCAATGTGTTGTTAAATTATTGAAACATTAACTTCCTCAGAGATATAATTTGAAAAAGTGGTTTTGGCTTACAACAACATTTGGGAATCCATTTAAAAGCAGAATTAGGGAGAATCATTAAATTATGAATGATTTCCTGCCATTGTGTGAATAATATGTAACCATGTAATCCATAAAAAGTAACTGTAATCTGATTATGAGCACTTGATTTTTTAAAATCTGATTACATACTGTAATCCAGATTACATGTAATCAGTTACTACACCCAGCTCAGTTGATGAACTTTACAACACATTATTAGTTCCTGTTTAGAGGACATGCATTCTCCAACAAGCCATAGGACTCTTGATTCCAAACATTACATTAACCGAGATATAATTCTTCAGACAGTTTTCCCAAGTGACAACTAACTGCTACTAATGCAGTTCCTTCAAATTCCATCACTTTTAAAAGACACAACATTTTAGAAGGACATTTGATGTACATGTATTGTGGTCCAAACCTCAATTCTCTCTTTGCTCTCTTCTTCTTCCTGCTGATCGGTTTGTTTTTCTGCCCCCTCTACGGGTTCTTCTAGTGTCCCGCTTTGCTCCTCTCTCTTGCGGACCACCTCAGCTCTCAAACCCTCCACCTCAGCCTGCAGGGCCAGCACATGGTACAGGGAGATCACAGACAGGGAAGAGGAGGTGATGGCAGCAATCACCAGCACTAGAAACAGCCAGGGCAACCTTCTCCTTTCACCCCGACCTGGACCAACATCTTCAGCAGGCATGGTGGAAACAAACTTTTAGAAAATATGGTTAGTAGTGAACAAATGTAGCCTGAACAGCAAATATACAGATTCTGAAGAAGCTCCATTTCTTTAAGGATCTCAACCCACCTCAAAACATCATCCTTACAGTGAGAGGTTTCTACTCAGAAAGAAGCCTGTCTGGAGTTTTTTGTTATGCCTGCTGAATCCAATTCACCTTCAAATGGCATGAATATTCCTCTGAAGCACTTAGCATACATTTCTTTAAGAAAAATCCTGGATCAGACTCTGACACATAACTACCCTTCCTCTTCAAGCTGATATTTGTTGATGTGGTATAGAGGAAAACTCCTGGGATCAGTTGAAGTCAAACTTAGTACAAAAGCGACTGCACTCACCAAAAATGTCCTGTCTGCAACAGTTCTCCAGCTAACAGTCTGGTTTTTGTGTCCCTTTCCTGCCAAGCTGTCCACACCCACAGTATTCAACACTGCACTGCAACCGAAAGTTGCTTTGTCACCACTTGCTTTGTGGCTGTTCCGACAAACTGCGTCAAATGTGCAAAGATAAATAGCAGATAAATGAAAATGTCATACATAGACGTGTTAACCATAAATGAATAGCACATAAGAAAGAATATAAATGACAGTGACAAGCAAAAGGAAAGCTATTCTTGGTATAAAATCAAGCATAAACAAAAAAAAAAACATCAGTTTCGTTCTTTTTAAAGTGGAGTTTCCACAGTGAAAACCAGAAACAGGAACCATCGGCTTCAAAGTACAAATAGACTCATGCAGCCAAGTTATCAGAAGGGTTTGATTTCTTTATTGCATGTCACCACACAGAAAATAGAAAGTGTGATTCAATTGTATGTACATGAACAAATTATTTGAATAGAAAATCCATAGCTCAAAACACGAATGTCGAAAGAATAAGAAAACCCTCCTTGCACATTCAGAACTGAATCTTTCCGCTCTGCTATTTACTGTAAAAAGCAAATATAAAACATGAGCAGCACTTTATATTATTTCATATATTCAGTTTATGAACAAGATGAAATGAGATTTCAACATACAAACTAGCCCCAGAGAATGGCCAGAACATGCCAATGGTGTGTTAGTCAAATCTAGTAAACTCTTAAGTAGTATTTTCATTATTTCATCATATTTCAGCATCTTTGTTTCAAGGTTTACACTCATCCACACAGACATTCAATAAGGTATCATGGCACGTCACTTTGAGTTCAACTAAATGTCACATTGCAAATCATTTTAATTAGAAATTATTTCCTATAAGGTTTAGAGGCAGTTCTTATGAATTAGTCCTATACGATCAATAATGACCATTACGAATATTTCTTTTAAAATCAAAAGGCCAATAAACTGATGCACAAAAGTATCTTATGTATAGAAACCATCCAAATGCTGACGTCTTGGGAACTTTTTCTCTTGCATTGGCTGGTTCCACTTCTTACTCAATTACAGCTGTCCTGTCACTACATAACTAATAACCATAAATAATACTAGACATAACTGAAGACATCTAAAGCTCAGCTGTGCTACTATACAATCTCGTAAGCACCCTTGAGAACGACGGGGCCCAAAAGAGCCCGTCAAATCCCGAAAGGTGGACTTTGGAAGCCTGACATAACCTCTGGATTGAAGATAGCAATATTAGCATGCAAACTGACATAGGATCACTCTGCCTTGAAATCTGTCATCTTAAAATTCACAGGCAGTTTTCACGCATTACAACAGACGTGAGCGTAAAAGTGCATCAGAGCTAAACGAAATGTGCGGAGCAATCTAAAGCATGCAATAATTACAGACTTGGATGTTCATGGATCCAACACTACATAATGGGCCAGTTTTGCAAAGTCCACCGTTCACTTTTAATGGGTGCTTGACAGTCAACCATCAATGTGAGACTACAGAAACACAAACCTCATGTCCTTACCCCTGATTCGATACATTAAATAGTTGAGAAAAATGATAATTTTGCCAGCATTTACTCTTCCAAACTGGTATGATTTTCTTTCTTCTGTGGAACACAAAAGGAGACATTTCAAAGGTGCTGGTTGCTCTTCAACTACGATGAATGAGGACAGAATCTTTCAAGATGACTTGCGGTCTATATTCCATAGACATATAATAGCTTTCTATAAGGAATAGACTGAAATTTTATTTGTTCTTCACTGAATCATCATGAGTTCATGAGAGAACCTTCTGAATGAATCTGTTTTGCAACAAATATCTCATAATTCTGACAGATTCAACTCACTGGAAAAGAGTTTTTAGTATACAGCAAAACTTCTCAGCTGCCTTTCATTGTGTGACTTAAAAATTGGCCATATGACTGGCCATATGTTGAAGATCCTTAGACTTTTATTAATGAGTCCTTTTGAAGAAGCTTGAGTCTTCTACCTGCAACTGCATGGAAAAGAGTGACTAATGTACTCTTCAAAATTTCTCCTTTTTGTTCCACTGAAAAAAAAAAAAGTCATACAGGTATGGAAAGGCATAAATGGTGAGTAAATGATGGCAATTTTCATTATTTCATAATTTTTGCGTTAATTAACCCTTACATTGTTGTGAATGTTTCTGCTTTTTAAAGGAAAATGCAAGAAAATGGATGTGACAGTGCAACAGTCACCAATGGGCAGGTTTTTCAGCATGATCCAAACAAAACAGGTCACTGGTAAAGATCTGATGTTAAGCACTTGACCTTATTAAAAGAAGGGAAATATCTTATTTGCTAGTTGTGCAAATGGACTGTGCTTGGAACACTGTCAAGCAGCTGCTATGTGCGATTTCACTCTAACTTTCAGAAGATCACTAAGCCTGAGAGAGAGTAAACAAACTTTAGGCTTGTTGTGTTGGTATTTTCATACAGTGCTCATAGTGAACTGTAGCCCACATGAAAATCAGTATAGAAATCTATACTTCTCACACACAGCTCCATATGCAAATCCAAAACATGGGATCAAACCACAATGAGCCGATTTCCTGAGTGGATTTTAAACCTTCTGTAAAAAAGAAGGCAGTGTGATAAAATAAAGCTCCAAAACATTACAGTCGGGTACAGAAGATTGAATGCATGAAATGCCATAGACAAAGATGAGTGAACTAGGATCAGTTGCCCCTGGTCCATTTAACTGTATTCACTGGAATTTAAAAGGCAAAAAATTATTTTAATGAGCCCTCTGTTCTATTAAAAATAAAAGCCGAGAAAAAGCAACAACTCCATCGACATTCATAAATGATATTGTAATTTTCCTGTCGTTCTGTAAAATAAAATAAAAAAGACAATAATAATGATAATATTAATTACCCTACAACAGCTCTATTAATACATTTATTATAACATTCACACATAGTGTTCAAATTGGGATCTGTAATATA
>NW_015540887.1:798027-825485 GCF_001515605.1 Sinocyclocheilus anshuiensis
CAAATTCGTAATGAGAATCATTTATAAATCTGCATGCTGTTGTCAACAAAAAGAAGCACTGAGATCTTCCTGCGGGTTTCTGCCAAAATAAAAGCCGAGAAAAAGCAACAACTCCATCGACATTCATAAATGATAGTATTGTAATTTTACTGTCATTATGTAAAATAAAATAAAAAATACAATAATAATAAAGACAATAATAATGATAATAATAATTACCCTACAACAGCTCTATTAATGCATTTATTATAACATTCACACATAGTGTTCAAATTGGGATCTGTAATATATTCTAATGTTTTAAAAGAAGTATTTTCTGCTCCACAATTTATTAATTTTAAGTTAAATTGTGCTTTGTTGGTATAATGTCTGCTAGAATGAAAAAAATAATGTTCAGTGTTAAGTAAATATTTTTAAATTGTTGTTTTGTAATTGATTTTTTATTTGAAAAGCAGGACAAAACAGTAAAAAGCACATTTTGGCAATTTAATTAATGCAATGGTGAAAAAAACAATGGCAAAATAGGTCTACATGGGGGAAAAATGTGAAAAACCGTGTTTGGTATTCGATATTCGGCCCAGTGTTTAATTTTGTTCGGCTTCGGCCAAGAATTTTCATTTCGGTGCATCCCTAGTCTCAAGTAATGTTAATCACAGGCATTATGATGTTACTCATGCATTTTAAACCACTACTCTAAAACCGATGCCTAAACTGAACAGTTCAAGCTCAGAAAGTAGTTCTGACCATTGTGATTAGGCAAATAACTATTTCCAATTGCGTTTGCAGGTGGTAGGGATTTAAGTATACTTTTGAGGGCAAAAATTGTCAGCAAATAAAGAAAAGGACTGAGAGGGCATTGCATTCTTGAGGCAGATGCATTCATACTTAATATAAAAACTGACAAAAAATATTCTGAAGTCTTAAAAAATTCAGCCTTCTCTATTAAATAAATGAAATTGTAACTAGTGAATTCTTGGTGTGTGATCAATGGAAAAAAAGAGCTTATGAAGATGGGGAGAAGAGAAATAATAATAAAAAAAGAGAGAATAAATTGTACATTCTATCTGAGAGGGTCCAGATTTAAAGCAGTCAATAGTAGTTACTGTTCTAGATTATGGTGACGTTGGCCGTCCCCTGGGCCGTCTCTTCTCGGGCATGGCTTTTAAGAAGCTCTTTCATAAACTGCTCTAGGGCGGCAAAATAACCCTGGCACTGCCAGGTGTCATTGTGCGTTCCCTCGGGAAAGATGGCGAGGCGTTTAGTCCGAGACGGTGACAGCTCGTACAGCTGTTTCATCATCACCGGAGGGATGAGTTGGTCTGATAAGCCCGAAATGAAGAGAGATGGCATACGGCACAGTGCGACATATCTATAGGACAGAAACTTGTTCTTGTAGCACCAGAGCGGTAGGTAACGCATGGGGAAGAAAGAGAACAGCGTGGCCGCCATGTGCGGGATGCTCAGGAAAGTGTTCTCCACCATGATGGCAGCCACTCGATGTGGGTTGCACGATGCCAAACGGATGGCCACCGCGCCACCCAATGAGCGGCCGAATAGAACCACCTTGGTTTTGTCGATGTCCAGCCGGGTCATGACGTAATCCAAGGTGGCCTCGGCGTCCTGGTACAGTCCCTCTTCGCTAGGTTCTCCTTCACTCTTTCCGTAGCCTCTGTAGTCCATCAGCACCACGTTGGCCTTCACATTGACCAGCATGAGCAGCGCGTTCGGGACACGGTGGCCGATGTTCCCCGCATTGCCGTGGAAATATAAAATGGTGGGAGCAGAGGCAGGGTTTTCACCGGTCCAACGGAGCAGGATGAGGTTGAGCCGCACGCCATCTTTGGTGCGGATGTACACATTCTCGTGGGGGATTCCCATTGGCATTGGAACGTAAAGGCGTGAGGATGAGGGCTGGTCGGGAAAGTAGAGCAGCACGTCCTGGAACTTGTACAGGATGCCGGCCACAGAGGCCAGGATGAGTCCCAGCAAGATGAAGCCTCCATACAGGTGGAAGGTCAGAATGAGGGCCAGCAGGGAGACACGGCAGACTCCCCAGGACCAGGCGCACATGGTCAGCAAACACGCCTCCAATGCCCCCCATAACCTCCATGGCTTCTCCATGACAACTGGGATGGCAAGAGTCTCCGAACTCACTGCAGACGTAATCTGGGGAAACACAGAAGGTAGGTTTGTAGGGCTGGGCGGTATTATTATATTTAACTATAGCACATAATTTTTGCATTTTTTCAAGTTTTGCAAGTGTTTCTTCCTATTTTCCCCCTACTTATGGTAAGACATGGTAGGCCAAATCAATGGTCATAAACTTAAACTATAAGTTTAAGTTTTTCTGTTTGGCCGATGCGTTCGAGGCGGGACTTTTATTTTGACGGCGCTGAGAACGGCAGTGCCTGAGCACCCAGTGCTCACATTCTCCCTCTTGTTCGCCATCGTTGTTAACAGTTCTGTCTAATATGGATAGAAGTCTGTCTAATAATCCGATAGAACTGTTAAACAAAGGAATTAAAATGTATACAAAAAGTACTATAACGATTGCTTTTATATTATTAGTAATAGAAAGGCAAACATTATAATACTTTCTCGTTTGCCGTCAGCATTCAGCAAATATGCATTTACATGCATTTACATCATTTAAACAAATCTTTCAATGGCTAATGAAAATTTTATTTCACAAACCTTGCAAACTTAGTCGAATCCAGCTGAGATCTTGTGAAGTGTGCATGTGACCTGCATGATCGCGTGTTCTCTTTCGGTCCGTGCAAATTAAATGCTTTAAACATTAAATTCGTGATTTTAAATTATGCTGCCCACTGTCATATTCATGTCATTTTCACTGTGTGCTTTATGTAAAATGAGTGTTACCTTGGCTTTATTTGAAAAAAAAATATGATTCCCAATGCACACAACCTTCCCAGAATACTGAGCGCTCTGTTGGTTACAGTTTACTTCCTTTTTAATAATATTTTTATTAAATATCTATTTGTGGAAAATACTTTGTCATCTAAAGTATAATTATGTTTATTTTACAAATTTATTTTTTAATCCATTTTCAAATGATTTCACATTTCTTAAATATTAATGAAAATAAATACAATTATATCGGCTTTATACCGGCCACCCTGCTTTCCAAGATATCGGCATTGGCAGTCAAAAAAACAATATCGGTCGACCACCAGTCATAACAGGTCAACTTTGACCTCAAGATGTGGAAGAATTTGTGAAGACGAACTGCCACTCACAATGTATTTCACTTCCATCAGCGAGAAGAAATGTAGAGTAGAATATAATTTATCCATTGGGAATTGACTGGATTATGAAATGTGGGCGTCACCATAATGGAGCCAGACTGAGTATGACTTAGGCTACTCGGATAAAACTAAACTTAAACAGCTATTTGGCTGTTGGATAACATTAGAAAGTATAGATTTTTGTTTGTATATGCTGTCAATTATAGTTCTTAGAAAAAAAATTGGAATTAGCAAAAATCGGTATCGGCAGGTCAAACTTACAAAAAAAACGGAAATCGGAATTGGCCAAGAAAATTGCAATCGGTGCATCTCTAGTAAATTACATTTTAAAATGCTCATAATCCGATTACAGTTACTTTTTTATGGAATACATGATTACATATTATTCACACAATGGCAGTAAATGGCAGTCCCTAATTCTTTTTTCTCTTTAAAATTTTAATTTCTAAAAATCGTACTGTGTCAAACTATTTTACTTGGACTTTATTCACAAATTTTTCACAAACCTTGCTTCTGAATTTGACTCACGCAATTAGACCATATATGAAACAAATAATTATACAAGTTACTGGTGATGTATAGCTGAAACACTATGTCTTCATCATATCCAGTGACCTTCTGGAAGTCTGGACAAAATATTTCAAACCTTCCTACTTTTGGCATGTTCTCTTTGAGTAATCTAAAAAGTAGTCCCACTAAATGAGTAGGCCTAATCTAGATTAAGTTACTAACAACAGTTTTCATCATGTAATCTGTAATAGACTATGATTTGTAAGTAATCTGCACAGCTCTGGTATCTATACAGCACTTATGTCAAATGGTGCTATGTAGAACCATAAGAGGAAGCCCATTCTCCTCCTTAGATTTTAGATATGTTACTCCACTCTCATATGTTTGCAATCAATGGGAATTTACTACAATACCAAAAGCTGTTTTCAAAAAGGTCAAAAGTCTTGTCTTTTTTTTTGAGGGCAAAAAGTCTTGTGTGTGGCTAGTGTTGTCAAAAGACCCGGTACTTCGGTACCAATTTCGGTACCAAAGCAAAACACACAGTTTAAGCTAATTAAAAAATTGGACTATACTTTCATTTAATCCAAACTGTATACATATTTCATTTGTTCAAATACTGAAATTTTGGTACCGTGACAACACTATGTGTGGCCATGGAATATTTCCTTATGGGGGGGCTTGGGGCAAAAAGGTTGAGAGCCACATTATCTTCAGGAAATACACAGTATTTTAATGTAATTTTTACTAAGAGAGAGTTAGAGAAGGTATCAAGAAAAAACCTGATATGAGGGTGAGTAAATGATTAATTTTTATGTTAAAAAACACAAATTATATAATTCTAATATAGGATTAAACTTTGTACACCTTCAATATAGCTTGACTATTTTAGTGGGGAGAAAAAAAAAAAAAAGTGAAAGTGACGTGACATGACATGTGGCCAAGTATGGTTACCCATACTCGGAATTAGTGCTCTGCATTTAACCTCCCCCTAAGTTTACAACAACTTCTTGTAATTGTGGCACATCCAATCCAATGATATGGCACATCCAGTCAGAAAAAGCTAGAATTATTTGTTTTATAATATTAGTCTTACTGATTTTTCACTCTCTTTAAATGTCACTTATTTTCCTAATGGAAATTTCCAAACAGAAAGAGAAAATGATCAAATTAGATGAAGTGCTTTTCATCTGTAAAATATTTAATTCACTGGATTATCCAAAAACAGGGATTAACACATGGTCATGTAATATAAACATTTTTTGTTAACTATATTGTAATATACACAGTTGCCTTGATATAAAATTACTTGTGATATTGGATATTGGTCATACCACCTAGCCCTACAATGACCTACTGAAATACCATGGTGTTACCCTCTGATACCATCACTGCACCACAGTACTTTTTGCAGAAGCAGAGAGTAGGTGCACATATACATTGCGAGTCATAAACACACAGAGATAAAACATTTAAGGTATTATGTGATGACAGAACACAGTGCTGTCTGGAGCCCTCGGGGTGTTTAGGGACCAAGTCCAGTATTGACCAATCAATTACACTGGAATGCAGATGAGCATCAGTATTCACTCATTCATCTACACTGCACACAGAAACATTTAGAGTTCACAAATCGAGCTGTTTTTCCAGATCACCATTACTTTCGCCATGCAGTGCAATAAAACAGAAGCTGTAACACGATCTGACCCCAATATCAAATCATACTGTAAAACACTGCCAGCAGATCCGCACTAAACCCCGCGCATTTTTGTTTTTCATCTAGCTGTTGACATGGTGAGAGAGAAAACACCCTGTACCCCAAACCCAGCCGACACGAATCATAAACGCACCGATGACAGATTGATGTTGACAGCAGCTTGTTCCCTCTAGACTGCATGTACTGCACTGCTAACACAGCGGCTAGCCATGTCTACAACACATCTGCTCACACACAGTCTGATACAAAACTACTCACATCTATCGCATTCTTCAGCGGCACATCTTCAGAGAGCTGAGCTCACGAGCAGGTGAAGCGGTCATCTAAAATGAAGCGGTCACCCCTGAAATATCAGCTGATCCACCGTGGCTAGTAGCACATCTAGCCAGACTGCTGCTGTGCACTGGTGTCGCTTCTAGGAAGTTCCGGGTGGAAACAGCGTAACCTTCTGCTGACGGTCAACACGTAACGGTGCTGCGAGTTCAACGTCCGTGTTTATAAGTGTTTATTCTTGTAATTGTTACAAATATGTATCCAATAACCTTGCTATTTACAAATCGTATACATTTATAACACATGCGACAACTTGCGGAAATTAAAATGTGGCAACTTGCTCCCATATTTATGAAAAATACCTTTTAAGTAGGCAATCCTTCTGTGTCGGTGACTGGTCTGTGAATGTTTGTTAGTCTGTTGTGTTTACTTATTAAAAAGCAAAAAGCACGATGATATTAGATGGCCTTTTGTTTTGGGGAACAACAATTACAAAATAAATAAAATCAAACTGTAATTTAACAGTGAATTGAGGTGATGATTTAAAAAGTGTTACACATTAAGAGATTATATACAACTATATGTGACCCTGGAACACAAAACCAGTCATAAGGGTCAATTTTTGGAAATAGAGATTTACACATCACCTGAAAGCTGAATAAATAAGCTTTCCATTGATGTATGCTTTTTATGATATGACAATATTTGGCCGAGATACAACTATTTGAACATCTTGAATCTGTGAGGGTGTAAAAAAATCTTAATATTGAGAAAATCGGCTTTAAAGTTGTCTAAATTAAGTCCTTAGCAATGCATATTACTAATCAAAAATTAAGCTTTGATATATTTATGTAGGAAATTTACAAAATATCTTCATGGAACATGATCTTTACTTAGTACTAATGATTTTTGCCATAAAAGAAAAATCGATAATTTTGACACAATGTATTGTTGGCTATTGCTACAAATATACCCATGCTACGTATGACTTATACTTATGTGGTCCAGGGTCACATATCTTAAACAAATATTAAATAAAAAAATAAACAACAATTTAAATAACAGTGTTTTTAACTTTTTTAATTATTTTTAATGCGTTTTTGTACATTTCACTGTAAAAAAAACAAACAAACAAAAAAGTTAAAACAAATATAAATTATAAATTAAGATTGGCTTTAATGGAATGCTTTTTTTCTTTTCTTTTAATTTCTTTTTATTTTTTTTCCATTTTAACCTCCTCTTGTAATTTGGCAATCAAAGGTCATCTGCGGGCCCTGGTTTGGGCATCATAGCTTTTTCTACTGGAGCTGGTGCTGGAGAACCCTCCATGTCACCAACATATGACCAGAATCGCTTGTTATCTCCTGCAGAAGGAAAACGGTGGTCTCTTCTGCTGAACTGACATATTTAATTGTTGTTGCTAATGTTGTTAATTTACCTGAACTCCGATGGCTTTTAAAATGGTGCCTTTTAAACTGCGGCCTGTAGTAGAAGTTCCGCTAGCTGATGTTCCCTTGATCAAGACCAGCAAGGTTTCATGAGGGTTCGGAACCAGGATCTGGGCACTTGCCTAGGAATAGTTTTTATTTTATTTTTTTTTTGAGTGAAACACTCAGCCTGGTTCCCATTTGGGCTCTGGCACCAGCCACAGTGGAAAAGCATTCTCATAGAGAATCTTCAAGCTGATCCACGTCGATAGATGGCAGTGCAGCGTCTATCATTTGTGACATCAAAGTAACTGGAATCTTACTTGAAAACTATTACTCTGCTATTGCCCTTGTCACAACTTCCCTAGTCTCCCCACTCCATAAATATAATAGATATATTATATTTATGTATGTGTTCAAAAAGGAAAATAAAATGCATTTCCTGATATGTATTTCAGTTGGTAACTCACTGTTATAAAAATGTATTGTAAACTATAACATTGTTTTATGCCTTATCTTGATTTCCACTTTTTTGCAGATTGTAGGCTAAATTGTACATTTTGAATTCTTCTTTTTGTCATTAAAAATAAAAAAATAAAAAAACTTCATTCTTATTTTGTGGAAGAAAAAAAAAACGTATGTGGTGGAAAGTTGTTGATATTTTGAACTCAGTGCAGTGCTGTGTTATGTGTAAAATCTACCATTATATTATGTCAAAATACAGTTGTTTTAAATAGTTATTATTTTACATACAGCCACGTATGACACCCAAAACCTAAATTTCACACAAAACAATGGTTTGTAACCTCTTTTGACCTTAAAAGACTATTTATCTGATTGACAACACACTCCAAATGAAGCAGCATCCAGACACAAATGAACAGACGATATTTGTTATTTCATCAGAACACAACTTTAATCATTTTAGCAGTATAATCATACCTTCGAAAAGATCATAACTTGTGAGATTGTTTTATAAATTATTTCATCAAAGTTGCTTGTAAAAAATTAAATAGGTTACTGAACTAAATCATCTATAATATTACAATATACCGGTAGTATATAATATTATTTTTTTTCAGTAGTCATAGTCATAATGTTATCTCTATATGCCTTTAAACCTTTATCTTTTTTCTTAAAAGTCATTGCTTTGCACATACCATCACACACAGCATCACAGCCTGCAGGTGCCGAGGTTGTGACCAAGAGGACAATTCATGTGATGAAACCACTCCACTCTCAGTATCCATCTCAGCACAAACTGCCCAATGATCTCTGACACTTACAAAAGAGGATTTAAAAAAGGACACCAACTCAGAACACAAGGAAACCTCCAAATCAAACAGAGACACACACTGTTTAGCATTCTCGTAACGTATTTACAACAGAAAAACAACCGAGGTCGAGGGCTGCATAGGTCCACAGGATTCAGAAAAGAAAGTATTTCTGCTTGCTAAGTGGAATACTACTTACACAACTGGATCAGTACTTGGAAATGACCATAAAACATGTGCAAGCATAAAATACATCTTATAGTAGGTTTGGTGGTGTTTAGCGATATTAGCAGGCATCTGTTACATTCAATCTCGTTGGTCGCGGAGACAAACTGTATGGTGATTGAATCCCAACAAACAGAGAAACATGATATAAACGTGACAAATCTGAGCAACCACGACGCCGCTCTCATTTTAGGAATATGTTTTAGTAGTCAACACTTTGCTGTGAATGGTGTTATCTGAAGTACGTTTGGTGACCGATTCAACTTGTTGCATTAGACCAAATATTTACGAGGCAAACCGAATGATTATATTGACATGAGTGTTGCAACTGACGGAACTCGAATCCTTCCTGACTTGTAGAGCGTCGCCAAGTATATATACAAAGGATTCCCAAGTGAACAAGCATGTATGTGTGTACGCTTGTCTTGCTGTAACAAACATCCAGAACTTCAAAGCAAATGAATAATAGTGCTACGCCACTGTCATTAGTCCACCTCTCTCTAACTCATCTCTTCCTTCACCATCAGGCCCAGCTGGAGAGGCAGAATTAGTTTTGTTTGGAGATGAACTGAGGGAATCATTTCTGATCCTTCTACTGTTCCAGCGCAGGTGGTCCGAGCTGAATGTCCAGGGTTATAAACCAACGAATAAGCTCTCGAGAGGGTATACTGTATCTCTCAGTGCTTTCCTCTAATTATTCATTAGCGAAGTCCTCAGCACAGCAAGCCGGACTGCCATTATACATCTCAAATGGGCCCGTTGTGCCTTGTCATATGGTCAAAATTTCCTGGTCAGGCTATCATCATAAGCGTGGCATAGCACTGTTTACATATAGCACTAGTTATGGTGTTTCTGGTAACATATTGGTTTAATATGAAATAGATTAATGTATTAATAAAAACAAAAAACAAAAAACAAATGACCAATATATGTTTTTCTAGATAGGTGAAATGACAAGATGGGCCTAAAGGCAACAAGTCAGAGCTGTATGGGTAAGGATATTAAAAGTCATCATAATCAGATATGTTTGATAAAACTCAGCTTGCCCAAATTCACAAACCCTGAACAGCCAAGAATTAGTGGTTTGAGTACATTTAGTTGAAAATTCTGAAATTTAAAAACAGTGGAATAAAAGGAGCTTCTCTCCCAGCATTTGACCGTTCAGGTTAAATGCATTTTTTATCAGCTTAACTGAACTGCATTAGCAGTCTATTTCAGAAAACAAAAAATCACTTTGTGCTTCTGACACCTCAAAAGGTCACCGCTAATGGTAGTTTAAACAGCAAAAGGGCAAATGGATTGATTTGTTCTCTTAAAATCCAAGTTATTAAATTGGCCTCAGAGACAGTATTCAGTGTTTAATGGTATTGCATGTGAAGGTAATACATATTAAGAGAAAATCAGCTTTTTTAAATGTAGTCTAAAGGCGCGGTCACATTGGCAAAACTTAAGCGAATTTACAAACTAAGCAGCTTAATGTTGGCAAATGCGATGAATTTGCATGTTCAAAGTTTAAGAATTCTGAATCCGATGCGAAATTTGCAATTCATGTGAGAAGGGTCTGGCTGCAGACTTGCACATGCACTCTCAGACTTGCACTCTCAGACACTTGCGCTTCCGCAATTGACGTCACTTGCAGTCTTTATTTTTTTATTTTGTTCTATTTATTGTTTATTTTTTGTTTGAATCTCTCAACATTTTACAACAGTAGCCAGGTGGTGAAGACAAGAAAAAAGAAACTAAATTACGAAGTCACTTGCAATCTTCACTAGCCAGACCCTGTTGATTCATTTGGATGTTCAAAGTTTAAGAAATCTGAACACGATGCAAAATTCACTACAGATTTACACTCAAATTTCATCAAACCTGAAACCGATGCAAATTTTGCATGGGAAAAAGTTTCCCTTCATGCGAAATTCCAGATTGGGCTAACTGACTACACAGAATTTCACCGTACAAAGTAAATGTGACCGCACCTTAATGCAGACAATCTACAGATATGTACAGGGAGAGAATAAAATGACATGAAATGAGTGTGCGCCATTTTATTCCTATGGCATGCATTATGTTAGCCTGCTTTACACAATTGAAATATGGCTACAAAACACTTTGTTTTTCTTTTTTAGTTAGCATACTTAGCCTTAAAGCTAGCTGTGACTGATATATGACATATGCATGTGTATCTAACATTAACGACTATTAGTCGTCCTATGAGATGGAAACACAGGTGTGAGGCCTGCGTTTCAACAGGTTCACACTGAGGCTGTCTAGAGAACTTAGTTCAACTCAAGGCTTTGTTTTGTGTTTGTGTCACAGTGACACATCCTCATTAGAGCATACCTGTAGAAAAAAAAAAAAACATAAAATAATATATCAGCCCTTAACTTAGCCTCTCCTCCACACAAAGAACCAGATTCCTCAGCCCAGCTACCTGAGACGGGCCTTCGTTCTTCTCGAGATCAAGCTCCTCAACTTCCTGTTGGCATGCCTATCTCAAGGTTTGCAACAAATGAACATTGTTTTCACTGAGTTATTCATGCCACGTGAATCTCTACATGCAGGAGTGTTTGAATGCGTGTGGATGATGGGTAAGCCCTTTACTGTAATAAAGAACGATGGATCCTCTCTGTGCGATTGGGGTAATTTGTCTCATAAGCTCTGATTGGCTGGGTTCATGCTGCCAAATAGCAATTTGGATGGTACTCGGAGTAAGAGCTCCTCTTGTTTTCAGATCGTTTGGGTTTATTTCTTTAAAACTTTAGCGAAACTCTGGTTCTAACATGCAATTACAGAATATAGTGTAGAGAATATAATATCTTACTATAATATATAAAACACGAATGGTGCTAAAAACAGATTTGTGGACGTCTTTTTGCAGATTGAGGGAACAGACAGAAGTCTGGACACCTAGACCTTTCAGTCAAGCGCTTAAGCAAATAAGCGACATTAATGCACCCAGACCCCCAAAGCTACTGACCTGACCTCACAGGAAATGACATCATACCAACAACAGAAATATCAGGCTACCTTAATAAGGTTACAGGATCTTAACGGGAGAATCTGAGTTTTGTTGGGTGTCTTGGTATTTGTCTAGGCAGATTTGTCAATGGATAAACTGCAATAGAAACCCTCGTAATGAATAGAGCAGCATTCAGAGAGTTTGTGATTACAAAGAGAAACGAGAAGAACATCTAAGTGGACACACGGACGCAAGCACAGGCACACATGCACATGCACCCATCCATTCGCTCACATAGACACGCGCTCAGTCTTGAATATTCACTTGGATACTGTACATTTAACTCATCCATCTCTTCCAATCCTTCCTGCACAAAGACCCAAATGAAACGAAAAGAAACGTGAATTAGATCCTGTAGTCATCTAGTGCAACAGAAATCCAAACCCTAGACACAGTGTAAAAACCATGGTGCGAGAGAACTTCGCCCCCTAGAAGCCTCTTTCAACAAAGGCTACGGTGTTGTCCCTTGTTCTTGTTGCTTGATTGGATTCGTCCAGTGTTTGTTTAGCTTTGTCAGTTTGCTTGGTTTGTTTTGATTGCATGTCCACAGTCTCTGTACCAGAGGTCCCAGCAAGTTACCCACGGTCCGTCACGTCGCTGGAATCGGCACTGTAACCGAGTGGCTATTCCGTCATTCCTCGTTGGAGGAGCTGGAGGTGAGGTTGAAGCCGGTGGGATTGTGGGATGCTGTGAGAGTGGCAACAGTATGAAGGAGGACGAGGACCAGCAGGCAGAGTTTGAGTCTGCTGTTGCACAGTCTAGAGGCCGCTGACGAGGTCAGGGATGTCCCGTGCTGACATGACGGGTGAGTTCTTTTGAGAGTGCCTTTGGAGCTGTTGTCTGCCCTGCTGTCCCATCGGACATCGCAGCACTCTGTCTCTGCGTCTGAGGGTTTGTCCTCTTGGAGCCCTGGGCCGGCAAAAGACACAAGTTAAGGGCGATGACATATGTTCACCATTAAGTAAATTCTTGTAGAATGTACTTTTTGTTCATGTTGCTTTTGTATGGTTTGGATTATTTATTTATTTATTTGATTGATAAATAATGTGAAGTGGTGTGACCATCAAGGTTTTAAATCTATTTTTCCTTTTTTTTTATCATGTATCATGAATTGTTGTGTTGTCGTAATTGTGAGTGTACACTAGAGGTCTGCACGGGCTTTAAAGTGAAGCCCGAACCCGGCCCGTACCCGAGATCGTCTGACCCGACCCGACCCGAGCGGCACAGTTAAATTTAGAGCCCGAACCAGAAATCTTTGTTTTTTTTTCCCACAACGAATAGCCAATTTAAAAAAAAAAAATGCTGTATTTCACGATTGCATGCAACGGTCAGTAAGCAAATACATGTAAAGAAACAGAATCATTAAGACTTGGCCAGTTCACAAGGTAAAAGAAAAAACACTTACCAGTTATGAAAGTTTATGAACATCATCGGGCTCGGGTCGGGTAGCACACCTCTAGTGTACACATCTTAATGATTATTTTTAGGAAAAAAAGTAAATATTTTTCAAAGTATTTTTTCTTTACGAATCATGAATTCTCAACTGTGAGTGTACACATCTTAATGATTATTTTCATTAAAAAAAAAAAGTAAATATATTTTTCAATGTAAATTTGTTCTTTTCACAAATCATGAATTCTTAATTGTGAGTATACAAATATTAATGATTAATTTAGGAAATACGTTTTTTAATTATTTGTCAAGTATTTTATTATTTACAAATAGCTAATTTTTAAATATACACATTTGGATTATTTTAGAAGAAGAAATATAAATGTCTTAAATATTTTTTTATTTGATTTTTTTACAAATGTTCACAAATCATGACTTACTAATTGTGGGTGTTCACATATTAGTGTGTGATTTTGGAAAAAAAAAAAGTTTTTAAATCTAATTTTCAAGGTAAAAAGTTTGTTTTCATGAATTATTAATGTACAAATATTATTAAATGTTTGAGAGGTCTCACGACATGGCATTTTACATTCTGAACTAACCTTATCTTGTCATAAAAAGGTCACATTATCTGATATTTTATGAGACTTACTGACCTTGACACACAGTCGTGAGGGTCTGCAGGGCTTCTCTTTAATATAATATCATGTTGGTTGCACCACATGACATTTTACAGCCTGAACATAACTTGGTTTGTCATAGAAAGGTCAAATTATCTGATATTTTAAGAGACTTGTTGATCTTGACACAATCATGCAGGGGTCCCCTCTATGATATTATTGCTTATGTTTTTTGATTACTCACTCATACTTCTGCATGTTGGTGTTAACTTTGTTGATCGATATTAAAGGGATAGTACAACTCAAATTTAAAATTCAGCCATCATTTGCGCACCCATGTCATTCCAAACCCATTTGACTTTTATCCTTCTGTATAACAAAGAAAGATTCTGAAGAATGTTGGTAACCAAACAGTTTCAGTTTCCATTGACTTAAATGGGAACCACAACTGTTTGATTACCAACATTCTTCAACATATTTTTTTGTGTTCAAACGAAGAAAGAAACTCATCCAGGTTTGAAACGACTTGAGGGTGAGTAAATAATGGCAAGGGGTCACAAGCAGTTCAATATCCCTTTCACAAGCAGTTCAATATTTTTGTTAAAAGATAAAGACGGACGGACAGACAGACAGACAGACAGACAGACAGACAGACAGACAGATAGATACATTTTTAATTTTGGCATGAACTGTTCCTTTAATATGGTCAAATATATCATTTACTTTTCCACTTGACCTTGCCACACATAAATCATTGATGACAGGTGTTTATGGTCATGTTGTGATGATGATGGAGGCATACGGTGGTGTAAAGTTTAGCACAGCGAGACCAGTCTGTGTTAAGTGGGGATACTTAAAGCAATTAAAGGGCAGGTAATTACAGTGTGACCACTCAGCCGGTCTGTGCACTTCTGCTCTCAATTCCTCATTTATCATCAATCTGTCTCATTATAGCACAAGCCTGCAGGCCATTGGGAGGCCAAAGCACTCATTCACATGCACCATTCAGCATGCACCCTCTGAGATTAGGATAGGAACATATCCTGACAAACACTGTTCAGGGCATTTGAGTACACAAGCCCTATTCCTAACATGCAGATCAGAGAAAGCCTATTTCATGCCCTTTGTATTCATACTCATGATCGGCATAATTATTCAAGTCAAATGGAGGATAATTTAAAGATAAAGTATTTATTAATCCAATGAGTCAACTCAAATTTTGTGCAAATGTGATATGATCATGTTCATTCATCCAATGAAAGTGTAAAAGCAGAAAGAAGTAGGAGGAATTGTACTTCCTGTTTCAGCCATAAGGAGGCAACAGAGACCAAGTGTTTAAAAAAAAATCAGCAATACCGATGGAAAATGCTGCCTACTCAGGAAATAAACGGTCCAAATCCAATGTTTGCGTAACATCCTGTCTACTGTGATGCCTTCATTTGGTTGCATCCTTCGCTGTCAGTGACATCCCACAATTCTGTATGTGTGTTTGGGTGGTTAGTAAAAAGATACAAATTTAATTTAGTCTCTTTTTTTCTTAAATGTATGATTCAGTTTTTACTGAGAAATAAGCATTGTAGTCATTATTTGTCTTTAAATTTCATTTAAATTTGATCTATTCCATCAGATGTGACATTTTGGTGCCGTGTAAGCCAGTCTGAAATCAGTTTTCTGAAAAGGTGACCTCAAACCAAAACACTGTCTACCACAATGATAATGAAAATGTCTTGCTGATCTGTTTAATTTATTAACTGACTAGGCAGTGGAGCAGTTGCCATTGGTTTCGGTCACAGCTAATGATTCAGTCCTCTCAAGAAGAGGAAACCACTAGTGATTTGTTTGTATGAGAAAAGGTCAAAGTGCCCACCTGTGCATATAAAACTGGGGCTTCCTCCATAGATGAGCTCATCATTGTCAGGCAATATGAAGGGACACCTCTGCTGGACCTCCAGGCAGTACTTCCTGCAGGGGATCCTGTTGCTGCAGTGCATCTGTGTGGTGTGGAAGAACTGGGCACAGAGCCAGTGTTTGTAGACAGTCTGTGCAGAGAGAAAAGTACAGAAGGAGAGCTGTTAGTGCTTCAGTCTGGGTGTCCATTGCAACTGATTACATCATCATTACCGCTGATTACATCATCATTATAATTATAATGTATAATTTTTGTACACACCAACACCAAGTGACCAATACCACTGTCTATCAGTAATAATAGGTCAAATTTTTTTTATTTACAAACACCATGCTATCCACAATGCTTTTTAAAATTCTATACTCTTACTAGGCTATATGTCAACAACTGCCTCACTTGATTCTATGTATGTATGTATGTATGTACGGATGGACGGACAGACAGATTTGTCACACTTCCATTGTTCAAACCACTATAGTTTAACAGTAGAACTGTTGTAAATGAAGTGACATAGCTTGCGGAGTAATGATTGCTAATTTATCAGTTCAAGATCGAATTAATGTCAGAATATTGTTCTTAGGGTAAGTTAGTGTTTGTTTAATTTCCAGATGTTTAATTAAATCAAAGGTTCCCTCTGAGGTCACACTCTGGGTTCCCCGGGTACAATTTGCATATAAGTACTCTTCAAAAATGGCGTTTTTATTCTTATAACAAACTAAAAGACATATAATTAAATTAATATATATGTTAAAAAATACATAGGTTTTATTGCATGTTAGCTTGCTTGTTTTGCTCAAGAACATGATCTATTTAAGTTCACGTGTGGTTAGAAGCATAGTTTGTGGTAAGTAATTACACATAATTTGCGATTCTGTTTGTGAATGTTAATTGAAACTTTTTAAAAGGGAAGACCAGAATTGTTGAACTATGTTGCTAACAATGAAACCTGCGTTCCATAGTTGCCTAACAATGCTTTTGGGAAATGCCTGACGCAAGCAACACTGGCTTAACCAATATTGTGAGTTTGGGGCAGGACTATTTGCTTCTTGACCAACGGAAGACTTGGATGTTTGAAAACATTATTTTTACGAGTTTGTTCAGTGACATTAGCACAGAAATTTCAGCTTTACATTAAACATTAATGAGAAGTAAACAATAAAATATTCCTCTGGGATGATGTAGAGCTCTTTTGTAGACGGTGTGCAACAGGGCTCCGTTTGTGGCCCATTATACATTTGTAGCAGCACAACAGGCATTAAATTGGATAAATAACCATGTAAACAAGCAGTTTTGTTTTGTTTAACACCAAAACCTCCACTTTTTTCTCACTAACTAACATAAATGTGCACAGTCAAACAAGAGGAAGAAAGACATCAAACCAAAACCATTTGCTTTGACAGTTTCCTTAATGTACAACATAATATCCTACCCACTGTTAAAAGACTGAATGAATGGACCGTAATGCATTAATGGTGCTTCTATAAAAGACTGAGAAGTATCTCTGGCAAGATTTCCAGCAGCCATTATTTACAGCTGAGCCAGCATATGACATATCCTCTCTCCCATCAGGAGCCTAATGGAACAATTCTGTATTCATTTTATTCAGAGAGAGAATGACAAAAACACAGTGAAACAAGTTCAAACAAACATAAACACCTTTTCCCACATCGCATATTAAAACTGTTCTCCGAAAACGCAACGGACCTGTAGCTGCAATACGTCGCTGTCAGCAGAGAGAAGAGCACAGGCAGGTCCTCGACTCCATTTACAACAACAGCTCAGGCAATTATGAGTGCAATGAATCACTGTCTTTGCCTTAAGCACAGCGCCTTGCCTGCACACAGCTGTACATCATGTCACACCGCCATCCCCAATGAAATATTTATGTGGCGTCACTCGCGTATATTCTTTAAAAAGCAAATTTCCTTCCTCAGCCTTGATCCTCTACCGCTTTGGTTCGCCTGTAAGTGCTTATTAGATTTGCAGAGAGCAATTCTCTCAGCGGGTGTTTGTTAATGCCTTTTCATATAATGAATCCCTCCTGAGACAGAGGTAAAGCAGACATTTGTGGAGGATGACAGATCACAGAGAGGGGTACGACTGCAGCCTCCTGTCTCCTCCCCGGGCCATTTCAGGCAGGCCTGATTGACATGCAAGGAAAACAGCTTTTCGGAGGTGAAATGAGCTTTTGTAGGAGTTATCTGAGGACATTGTGGTGATCTCGAGTCAGCATTAGATTTGACCTATAGTAAACCTCAGTCTGGTTAGACGCCATGTAGAATTTGAATGCAAATGAAAACAAGGCAGTGAGGGATAGACTTGCAGTCTTTAGAATGTCCGGAAATACATTTCACTAGCTGAGCAATCGGTATGTTCTTAAACAGTACAATCCATTAAACATACTGAACTTATATCCCTCACAGTCTTGTTGTCATTCCTGTCAAAAATTAAATATGGCCCTACCCTGGCTAAGGTTTACATAATCGTGAATCTCCTGCGTCTCCACGTCCTTCGCTCCCGGGCAGGCAGGAACACAAACGCAGCACAAAGTACTGACCTTTAACACTGGACAAGGGAACATAGGGCAAATAACACTTAAAAAACAGGACGAAACGAGGGTAATTGACAAGACACACCTGAATCAAATGAACACAATAAAATAAGGGAGAAACTGGGTCACGGGGAGCACATGGGGACAGAAACACAACAAAACAGGAACACAAGTCTGACAGTTTGATTATTAGCATAAAGCTTTTTACCTCAAATACCATACTTTTACCTAGTTTTCCGTTACTGAAAACTGTTACTTTAATTACCTTGAACAAAACCAAAGAACATTACCAAGACCTTTGTCTCAAAATATAGTCAATATGCTTAGCAATTCTCATTTGCTACATAAATCTACAAAAAAAAGAAAACATAAAATATTAAATCAAATTAGTGCAGTATCTACTTTGCATTGCTGTAAGGACCAGCCAAATCCAGAAAGCCAGATCAGCTAAGGGTGTATTCATACCTGTCTTGTTTGGTTTGACTGAGTTGAACTCAAGTTCGTTTCCCCCCTTGGTGCGGATCTTTTGGGCAGGTGTGAATACAGCAATCGCACTCGGGTGCAGACCAAACAACCGTACCGAGACCCAGCTGAAGAGTTGGTCTCTGTCCGGGTCCAAACAAACTCTGGTTCGGTTGAATGGATGAACCAATGAATGGATGACCTTAGCACATGTGTGGTTTTGTTTACAGTTTCTGGTTCACTTGGAAAAAGGACAGTGTGAAAGCGAGCCAGACCAAACAAAAACAATCAACATTGTATTTAGTCCGGACCAAAGCAAGTGAATTAGCAGACTTTCCTGGTGTGAATACACCCTACATTTCAATGTGCAGTCGAATGCACTTGTTAAAGGGATCCTAAAATGAATCAAAATTCTCTTGATCTTTTGTCATTGTACTATAAAAACATCCTGTAAATTTCAGAACTCAATTTTCTTGTTAGTCTAAGAACATTGTATATTGAAGCCAATCTGTCAAAACGACAGGTTGTGGAATGTGCCACTTTATGATGCAATAGTGTGGCTAAGCACCATCTCCGCAGAAGATCAATGCCTGCTTCTACACCACTGCCTGTTTAGCCCCGCCCACTGATTCGTGCATGTAATTAACGAGAAATAACAAGAAAGGCTAGCGGAGATTTAAAGGGATAGTTCACCCAAAAATGAAAATTTGATGTTAATCTGCTTACCCCCAGGGCATCCAAGATGTAGGTGACTTTGTTTCTTCAGTAGAACAAACAAAGATTTTTAACTCAAACCGTTGCAGTTTGTCAGTCATACAATGGCAGTCAATGGGCTCCAAGGCTTTGAGAGTAAAAAAAAAAACATACACAGACAAAACCAAATTAAACCCTGCGGCTCGTGACGATACATTAAGGTCTTAAGGTCTTAAGTGCAAGAAACTGAACAGTATCTATATCATTTTTTACCTCTGATCCACTGCAATGTCCAACTTTACTAGCCAGCAGCCATATCACCCTGTAGCCCAAGACTGGTTACCCACTGAAGCTAAGCAATTAATGTTATTATAACTGTCCTGAGCGCGTTCACAACAAAATTTTCATTTTTGGCTGAACTATCCCTTTACGCAGAAATCAAGCGATAAAGATGCTCCGAAGACAACAAAATGCTGTGCCAAACTGTGGAAAAACAGTCTTTGAATTGCCTTCCTTCTGATCCTAACATTAGGAAAGAGTGGATGAACGTTATTTTTAATGAAGTTCCAGACCATGTCAGTAATAACCTGGTCCTTTATTCACTTCATTTTACCACAGAATCATTTACAAACAAGGCACAATTCGATGCAGGATTTTCAGAAATATTGAAACTAAAAGACAATGCTGTACTGACTATATTGGATCCGACAGTAAGGTCACAACACACAAGTGTAACTGTTTATATTACGTGGTCACTATTGCTTTGTCTGTTATTACACATTGTTGGATATATATTGAGTATTTATGTGCTTTCAACCTAAATCACGGCAGCGTCCATCTATGTAGATCTATTGTACTTTCATATTAAATTATCGATGTTCCTAACTTCTTGTGCATGTCAGTTCCAGACCACGTCAGTAAGAACTTGGTCCTTTGTTCACTTAATTTATGTATTGAGTATTTACGCATTTTTAACGTAAATCGCAGCACCATCCATCTGTGAATGATGTAGGCTGTCAAACATACACAACTCTAGCCAATCATAGCAGTGGGAGTTCACTTCCAAGTCTACAATCCGCCATGCCTATTCAAACAGCATTATGATGAGGGGGGTTAAAACAGGACAGAAAATATTAATTCAAAATTATGTTTGTTGATGTAAAAATCTTGATAACATTATAAGTGGACCTCAGAGAACAGCACAAAATAATAAAAAAGGCTGTTCATGACCCCTTTAAGAAAAGTGCTTAGGGTGATTTTTTTGCACCATCTACTGGTTTAAAGGAAAATAAAGTCAAATGTGCCTTTTACCCTGGTGCTCCTTTAGACCTGTTGTACCCTATACTTTTTGTTATTGAATTATCCTATTGGTTTATTTTATAATCACCACTTCTGCTCATTTGGTCATTTTTATAATCACCATTTCACCATAAAATGCTGTCATTTTTACCAATGCTTTTTACCAAGTTAATTGCGAACTCGCATGAAATGCAAATGTTTGCCAGAAGTTTCCCAAAATGACACTAGTCTTTCTGCAGTATTGAGTACAAATGTCTACTCAATTCACATCCTGCACAATGTCTGCTTAAATCTGTATTAGTATGCATACTCCACGATGAACGCTAGTGCATTGTTATAATACAATACAATTTTCTTTGTTTTTTTTTTATTACTGTATACCGTATTTGAATAATTATTGGGGAAAAAAGCTGGGCCCTGGAGACTGAGTGTGGCGACGTGCTGGTGGCATTTGGAGGTGGCACATGATGACATTAATCCAGAGCTCATTTGCAGTGCTACAGTTTGGGAGGCCTGCTCAGACTGACAGAGAGAGAGAGAAGCTAATTCCTGGGCATTTTACACACACATGGAGCCTTCAACATGTGAATGTCACATCCTTCATCTGGACTCTTAATTTGTCCTATCAACACTAATATTTCCTTACATGCTGGTATTGGTCTTATCTAATCAATACATCCAAAACAACCAACCACAACACAGAGATGGCAAAGGTTCAGACACAAACTATGTTTGTAAAAATTGTTAAATATTATTACAATTCAAAATAAGCATTTTCTATTTTAATAGATTTTCAAATGTAATTTATTCCTGTAATGCAAAGCTACAGTGTCACACAATCCTTCAGAAATCATTGTAATATGCTGATTTGCTATATAAATCCTTTGCAACATTATAAATGTCTTTCCTGATACTTTGCAATGTAATGCATTCTTGCTGAATAAAAGTATTAATTACAATACAAATAAATACATTTACATTTTTCAATAACATGGATGCCCATATATTTGATTTCAATAGAGTTTAGTGTTATCATGTTGCTAAGCTAATGCAATACCCTAATTAGCATAAATATACATAGCACTTAAAAATATTTGGTACAAAAGACCATTACATGGAACTACTTTTATCCATATACATTACTGAAAGGAATATATTTATAATCAGACATTTCTCTAATTTTGCCTCATATTGGATGGGTTCTTTCAAATTTGATGATAATTTGATGTTGAGGTTCCTATCAAAAGAATTTGTTTGTTAGTATTTTAGAAATATATGAGTAACAAGATGAGAGAAACAAGATGAAATTTAAGTCAAAATCTCAATTTGCTTTTTTTTTTTTTAATTCTCACTGCTATATTAAAAAGATGCCATTAGTGATTTTTTCCCCCTTTTCTATGGGGAGACCGAACAAATGCACCTAATAAATCTCATAAAAAAACAACTTTTTCCTGTGTAACATTTTACGAGACAACACCTTTCATATCCTAACCATTGTTGTGTAGAACATTGCCAAAACCTCTCACGCTGGTGAATATTTTTTATTGCAGCGTGAGTTCATCATGACTCCCTGAATCTCTGCTGTCCAGCGCTCCATTAGAGATGTGATGAGGGGTGAGTCCTCTCAGATGAGTATAAATGCATTATCGCTGCTAAACACAACCTGAGCAACAGGGTGAGCTCCATCGCGGACGTACAGTCGCTGCTGAAGGACATTGCATTAAAAGGGCCATTTATGTTTCTAATAGCTGGTTAAATCTATACCGCCGGCTTCTATAAACTAGTGCAGTTGTGACCTGAATACTTGCCTCAATTCACTGCTATCTAAATGGCTAATATAATTAAATTTTTTTCTGTATTTTAAAAACTTAATCAGTCAATTAATCTGATGTCACAGAACTCATTTATCAGACAGCTTAATATGTAATCATTTTCTTCAGTCCTCTGTCCATCCATCCATTTAAAAAAAAATCATATGTACTGCAAATGTGGCAGGAAGTAGCCAGCAGATGGAGCTAGCATGCTAGGTGAACCATTGCTGATTCCCTCACTCAACAGTATCTCATTCACTTTAAGATGTATAATCAGGGTATATACAGGAATCATGGAGTTAAATTTAATACCTTTTAAGACCTTTTTTAAGACTCTTTCCATACATTTTAAGACCTCATCATCACCACTCCAAGTTTTAACCGGTTACATCGGCGACACTAACTTACATTTACAGAGTGTAAGATGGAAATGTTCCTCTCTCAAGCTTCCTCACATGCTGTTCCGTCAGAGGCATCGTGGTCATTTATCATGTAAGCAGAAGCAGTGTTAGATGTAGCAGGTTTACTTACATTTACTGAGTGTCAGTACTGCACCTGATCGTGTCTGAATGATCATGGAAGGTAAAATAATGATCACAACTATATTACATAATTTTAATTGTGCAGCCCAAGCCCATGCCAGTAAAAAATAAAAATAAAAACCCGGCCCAAAGTAGCACAATTACCATGTCCCAAATATAAAAATGTAATTTCCATCCCTAAAATACATATTTTACAGTCACTGTTGTGCACATGTATCATAAACACAGCTCAAATGCTTCCTACTAGTGTGGCCCAAAACATTTAGCACAGTTTTATTACAGGTAGAATGCAAAATGTTTCTGTACAAGCATTTCAACCAAATGTAATTTATGCAATATTTCAAACCTTTAACCCACTGGGGAAAATCAACCCATGGCAACAGTTTAAAAGCAGCCCAATTTCATGGAAAAAACAACCCTGCATCCAACACGAGCTGCAGAAGTCAGATTTGACTGATCACGGGTCAAAAGTAAGGAGAGATAACTGACAAGATGTTGGAGGATTTGCTGCTCAACAGATCCCGAGCTCCTTGACAAATACCTTTTATCGTAAGATGTGCTCCCGTTACACAGAGCGCACGATCACGAAATCGAAAGTGAAAGTGAACTGTGACTGTAACGGCTCATTCAAAAAGGGATTTAAATAACCCATATATTGATGGCGGAAAATTATATACAATATTAGAATGTTTGCGGGAGCGGACACAAAAATCGCGGGAGCAGATGGGAGCATGCGGTAATGGTCAGAAATTCAGCGAGAGCGGGATCAACGAGCCCTGCGCTATCATGCAGCGGCACAGTCAGTCAGTGAGCGCCGTAACAGATGACGTCAAATCTTGCGGGATTCCATAAATAAAATACACAGAACCCCACTATTCGACAAATATACATAATGAAAAGACGATACAAAATTTAATACCTTGGAAAATGGCATTTAAGACTTTTTAATACTTTTTAAGGGCCTTCATTTTCTCTAAATTGATTTATCAACTTTTAATACTTTTTAAGACCCCGTGGACACCCTGATAATACTTGGAGAGAGCTAGAGTATCTGTTAGCAATCCCATTCATTTTAATGTCACAAAGTCTCAGAACCACCCGGAAGTGGGGCATTTGAAATACGCCATCTTTTGACACTCAGGTCTTCAGCCAGGTTGTTTTAAGCAAATCACCAAAGCCTAAATTACATCTAATATTGATAAACTGATGTAGTACAGCAGCCAAAATGTTTATGATGTACTGTAGCCTTGAGCTGCAAAACCCCATTTTTTGGGCCACTTTCCAGGTCCTTTGTACCACATGTGCTGAAAATGGTGATTCTGATTCATCCCAATGACTCAAACCTTCTGATTCTGATCTCCAAAAAGATTCAGATTTGTTAACTTATTCATTTGGTGACTCTTTCTGCAGGTTACATAATTATAACAGTAGGTGGAGAACAGCGAGTGCCTTTTGTGTGTTATGAAATAGTTATTGAATCATTTAGTCAACTTATTTATTCAAAAATATCGATCATGACTAGAAAAAAAGTCTTAGCTTCCTTTTTTTTATAAAACGTCTACAGATCTTGAGAAATAATGTTTAAAATACCACAGGTGAATAGGGTAAAAAAAAAAACTAATACATATCACCATACTGTACTTCCCCTTGCTGATTAATCAGTGCATTAAGACGAGACGAGACACGTTTCCTGAAATGTTATATATGTGAATATGCAAATGTAATGATCTAATTAAATATGCACTAATTTGCATAAATTTCCAGAACAGAAATATGAACACTGGATAAAGCTACATTCAAAAATGTTTCGTTTTGTTGACATATTAATGGTTTTTACAGAGAGAGTTTGGATATCTCTTTTTATCACTCCATAAATGAGAAAATACTTTATATGGCCAAAGGGAAAAAAAATGTGTGTGTATATATATATATATATATATATATATATATATATATATATATAAATCAGGTGAATGATCTTATAAAACCTTCAAAATATGGATATGAATAAACTAGAAAGTTTGGTGAAAGTACTAATGAAAGGAAGATTTCTGGCTTTGTGCGTGAAATAAAAAATCCCATTTTGAGAAAACGGTCTTTAAAGATTTGTACTGTAATTGAAATATACAGACACAAAGAGATAAACTGAAATAAAATAAACACTTAAATGTCCATTTTGTATGTTTTCATTCCACTAGCCAAAAAAACTGACATGTTATAAAAGCAAAATAACCCAGAATCTCAAAATTGACAAGTGTATGAAAAAAAAAAAGATTTTGCCTGCAGCGTCTTGCCTGAATAACCAAAAACATTTTCTAAATTATTGACAATGAAGCAAATATATATTATTTTCCCTCAGTTTTGTCAGCTGCTAAGCTTGAGATTTATCAAGCTATAAAGATAATGTCCTTTTGTCATTATGACAGCGTATTCGTCATTATAATTGATATAATAGTTTAGCATAGTATAGCATTATAATTGATATAATAATAATAATACTAATGGGGTGTCTCTCTCAAAACACTAGGGTTTATTCTTAATTCAGTAGATCCAATTCATGTTATGCAATCATTCGTTTTGCGAAGGAAAAAATTAGTCAGTGTATCAAAGTAACTGAGAAGGATTCGTTCAGTCCTGCGACTAAAAATGCAAGCGCAAACCTCACTTTTAAATCTAGGCGTGATGGGGGGAAAACAGGGCAGGAGCGCAGACGGAATCAAGGGTTTCTGATGCAGTCTTCGTCACTTTTTCGCTCTGAGGCTGCAGCAGACAGAGGATGGTGTGATCTCATTAGTATGAAGAGCGGAGGGAGTGTTGGCAGAGGAGCTCTGGGAATCAGCCGGCTGCTATACTGTCTCTGCCCTACTTACCTAAACCCTCAGCTGCCTGCACAGGGACCTGCCCGAACCTGCTACATCTAACACTGCTTCTGCTCACATGATAAATGACCACGATGCCTCAGACGGAACAGCATGTGAGGAAGCTTGAGAGAGGAACATTTCCATCTTACATAAGCAGGCTTTGCCCTTCCTTTCACTACAGTATATTTATCTTGCACTACAGAAGGGTACAAAAGTCTGAGATAGCTTGTGAAAATGCTTCTGTGTGCACATTTTTATAATTTAATATAAATTACGTGACAATTTAACACAAATGTTGCAATGTCATTTGCAGTACAACAGCAGCACTCTAGCTGCATAAGTTTGTAAAACAGTGTTGTTATTGTAAACTATTAAAAGCTTAAATATAAAACATTAAATATAAATTAATTAAAAACCTAAGTTATGAATAAATAAATAAATAAATAAATAAATAAATAAGAATTGTTGCCTTGGCACTTAAAACAAATAAGAAAAGTTTACTGATTAGAGTTTGGTTTAGAGAGCTTAATAGAAATATTGCAAACAAATAAAAATGACAAAAGCACAGAAAAATACTAAAATAAAACTAAAATTATATCTTAATTTAAATAATATAAAAACATGATAACTAAATAAATAAGTTGAAGTAAATTAAAGATACATATTATCAAAAATAAAAGAAAAGAAAAATCACATAATAAAATGACTAAAACTAAAATTAAATATTAAATTGAAAATCTAAAAAACCTAAATAAAAATAAGAAATAATGCCATGACAACTAACTGAATTTAAGTTTACGTTAAATTCAATTAAATCTAAATAGAAATTTTACAATACAAATGCACATAACAAAAGCACACAATACAATTACTAAATCAAACCAAAATTAAAGCTTAACGTGAAATTATAAAAATAAAATATAATTCAAAATACATAATTATATAATTATACCATTAAAGGGGTCATATGATGCTGCTAAAAAGAACATTATTTTATGCATTTGGTGTAATGAAATGTGTTTATGCGGTTTAAGGTTCAAAAAACATATTATTTTCCACATACGGTACATTATTGTTTCTCCTCTATGCCCCGCCTTTCTGAAACGCATACATTTTTACAAAGCTCATCGGTCTGAAAAGCGAGGTGTGCTCTGATTGGCCAGCTATCCAGTGCGTTGTGATTGGCCGAATACCTCAAGCATGTGATGGAAATGTTACGCCCCTTACCATATTGTAATGCCCTGTCCGGCTGGAGTGTCGAGACAAAAACATTAAAACCCATTATAAACGAGGCATTTGTTGCATCCAGTGGGGACATAATTACGGATTATAATGACTTATACTGTCTTTTTACGCGTTGCGTTGCATCGCGCCGCGTAAATACAAAACCATGTCTGCATTTGTGATCGGAGAAATGACTACTCTACACTGCTCAAAAAACTTGCGTATGAATCGTCAGTGGCAAATTCTTTAAATATAAAAAATGTACTTACAGTCTGTGAGTCAGAACAGCCGGCATTGTAGTCTACTCTACCATAATCAGGAAACAGTCCTCCATAAAATGCGCTGGACACATCTGAATATTTGGGTTAAACTGTTCTGGAACAGTG
>NW_015540887.1:826593-834960 GCF_001515605.1 Sinocyclocheilus anshuiensis
AAAAAACACATTATTTTCCACATACTGTACATTATTGTTTCTCCTCTATGCCCCGCCTTTTTGAAACGCGTCGATTTTTACAAAGCTCATCGGTCTGAAAAGCGAGGTGTGCTCTGATTGGCCAGTTATCCAGTGCGTTGTGATTGGCCGAATTCCTCAAGCATGTGATGGAAATGTTACGCCCCTTACCATATTGTAATGCCCTGTCCGGCTGGAGTGTCGAGACAAAAACATTAAAACCCATTATAAACGAGGCATTTGTTGCATCCAGTGGGGACATAATTACGGATTATAATGACTTATACTGTCTTTTTACGCGTTGCGTTGCATCGCGCCGCGTAAATACAAAACCATGTCTGCATTTGTGATCGGAGAAATGACTACTCTACACTGCTCAAAAAACTTGCGTATGAATCGTCAGTGGCAAATTCTTTAAATATAAAAAATGTACTTACAGTCTGTGAGTCAGAACAGACAGCATTATAGTCACGGCCTTGAGTGAGTGGAGGCCGGAGGCCTAGAGTGATCCGCGGCCTAGAGTGAGCGGAGGCCGCCTTGAGTGAGTGGAGGCGGGCAGGCTTGAGAATGGCGCGGCCGGCGGGTTTGCGGCAACCACATGTGACGACCCCGGGCTGGACTCCGCTTTGTCCACGGTGAAAGCCTACTCTTAACTTTTATAAAGAATATCTCTTTGGATTTGAGATTTTAGTCTTTGCAACTTTACAGATCTTCTTTATGCACCAAGAGCTTGTAACACTCCAAAGAGAAAGGAAAAATTGAAATCGCATCATATGACCCCTTTAAAAACATAATACAAACTAAAATAGAATATAAGTAATTATACTGGTGTAAAACCTCCAGCATGATTTGAGAATTTTCATTTCTTTCTTTAGCCTTCTCTTTCTTTCTCTTTTTTTTTTGCCTCCCTCTAATCATTCTTCCTATTCACTCGTCACTTTTAATCTGACAGTGTGTGTTTAACTTTCCATTCTCGGGCATTAGCCAAGCTGTCCTGGAGGACTGCATTATTCCATTATGAGTAGGCTAATAACATTGTAATTGACGAAAGGCCTTTCTGCAGTCTCAGTATTGGTTTTTAAAAGCCTCCATTGCCCTGTCAGTGCCTTGCCTTTGATGTTTTATTTGTCTCTTCTTCTGAAGCCCTAACCAGAAGACACTGCTCAAACCTCGAGTTAAACTCTCAAACACTTCCTCTTCTTCTGACAACTATCAAGCCCTCCGTTAAAAAACCCTTGCAGTTAAAGTGAAAGCTCAGACCGGAGCAGAGGTAGAACTAGTCACAACGTTATGTCAAAAAACAATTGGCTTTTTCAACACGACACAGGTTATACTACGGTGATTTACTGAATGATTAATTCAGGTTGCTTTTTTAACCAAATGAACCAATCCATTGAAAGTTTCTGCCTCATATGAAAGATTTATAATCATACATTGATATGCATGATCATGCAATGGAAAATATCCATTCTTGGGTGAACTATCCGTTTAATAAAGCAAAACTGAAATCTGTCCAATTACTGCCCTGAAAGCCGCTTAAGTGTTGCTGGTTGGGAATCACCGGTCTATTTAACACCATCTGTGAAGAGCCATCCTGAGACTACAGTGACTGAACCCTCCAGAGGATATGAGGAGGTCAAAGGTCAGAGGCTGCCATCATCCCCGGTAACTGAGGGGGTAAACAAATTCAAGGCATGTCAAAGAGCAGTCCACACATTTACCGCAGCAGGAGTGCATTACAACACGGCCCAGGTCACTGGTCACTCCGCAATCTTCAGTCCTGCATTCAACCACACACAGAACCAGAGCTAGTTTAATCAGTAGGAGTTGGAGGAGAGACAAATCTGAGGGGGAGTGGTGCAAATACACCATTTCAGCATATGAAAACCAAGCCAGCATGGGAGAAGTTTGCTTCAAATGAATCAAGAGTCAGAAAACAATATCCATTTCTAAAGCTTTTTGTACTTGTGCAACAGCAGAACTATCATTTGTGCAATTTGTGCTTTTAAAGTGGCGTACATTGCATATAAGCTACAGTATACATTTTTAGCGGTTCATCCGTTCCCTGGGAATCGAACCCATGACCTTGCATTGCTAGCACTCTACTGTTTGAGCGACAGGAAAAAAATGTGAAGCTCAAGGCATAAGACTTAAAAAAAAAAAAGATGTAGGCCTAATTATTTATTCTTTTAATTTATTTAATTTTCAGAGATGCTCAATCCTATAGAAGCTTGTTTCCACCATAGAATAAAAAAACAAAAAAGAAAGTAACTGCAACTTTTTATCTCACAATTCTGACTTTTTTTATTTTGAGTTTACATCTCACAATTCTGACTTGTGAGATAAATAAGTCATGATTACACAAGCTTCTACACAATCTGTAATTGCTCTAAAGGGATAGTTCACCCAAAAATGTATGTTCTGTCATCATTTACTCACCCTCATTTCTTTCCAAATCTGTATGACTTTTTGCTTCTGTTCAACTGCTTTTTCCATACAAAGTCAACAAACACAGAGAAAGAAAGTTTTTGCAACATTCTTTTTGTGTGTTCCACAGAAGAAAGTAAGTCATACAGGTTTGAAACGATGTGAGTGTGAGTAAATGACACTCACGCGACATCAGAACTATAACTTGTGCAGACTGAACTCCTGCGATTCGTGAAATATGAAGCATGTAGCAATTAAACTACTAAAGTTATTACAGTTTAAACACGCATTCATCCTCCTAGTTCTGCTATAAGATTACAAATCACCATAGTCAGCACAAGTAAACAAAGCCTAGCTTCACTGGAGATGCACAAAACAACACAAGCTAATTAGGATCCGACTGGGCCTCGCAGCACAAAGTACATTTCCGAAACGTCAAACCGAATATCCGCAATAAAACACAAGAGCAATGTTTTTGAACAAACAATCCCAACAAAACAAACGTAGTTCTTGTACTCATAAAAATGAAGTTGTTGAAGTCTTCGCCAACAGTAGGCTATGTGTGTTGAGTGATAACAGATACAGATGTACAGGCTAATAATGGATGTTATTCAGCCAGCAGAACCAGCGTGCTAAGCAACAGTAATTTTAGACTAAACAAAGCGGGTGGACGCAGGGGTTGGCTAGGCAACCCTCGTTCCTCATTACGGCCCCAGATAACACCCTGCCCTAAACAAACTGCACACGGTAATCGGTGCAAGGAGAAAGATTAGCTTCGTGTTGCCCTCGCAGTGCACAGCAATAATAGTCAGCTGGGAACTGGGAGGGGGTTATGGAGATTTGTCGAGTGACTAAAGTCACTCAAAGCCGGCGCTTCACCTGCAGTACACGACACGCTGAGAAAACGAGATGACCGAGCATTTTCTGCTTCCCGCAGTTTGTCTGATAATAAATAAAGCCTTTTGATATTGCATGCCCATGCCATGTAAATATCATTATCAACAGGCAGGCCTTATTACACGCTGCACAGCTTATTAAATATTAAAAACACGACTCAGACCAAATCATATTCAGCCAGAGCTAAGTGAAGTGGGCACCTCTCTGTATGCTAACACTACCAAAAGAGAGAAAGAGAGATAGAGCAAATGAAAGAGAGATAGATTCACTTTAAAGTCGAATCAGGCATGAAAATAAGTGTTTATTTCACACACTAATTCATACATCCTTGCATTGCCAGATCTCAAAAGAACAACCAGCATCCTGGTTTAATAAAAGAAACCCAAAATAGCCTTACTTACTATTCACAAAATACTAATAAAAAGCCTAAAAAGTGACTCCATTGATTGTTTTTATTTTGTATTTCATTGATCTGATTCAGAATAGAACAGCACACAATTCAAATGTAAGCAACTTAAACTGCATTCAAACTAGCTATACATTTTTAAACAGTTGCATTTTGAAGATGCTGAAATGTTATTTATTCTGTCAATGTATTGCATTTACAAAGACAATTAATCTGTATTCGCTTTACAGGGATTGTCATCATTTAATAAAAGTAAATTGTCAATTTTTGGGTGAACTATCCCTCTAACAAAAGGTGACTCAATTACTTTAATATTTTCTTTATTTTATTTTATTTTATTTTATTTATCTGATTTAGATAAATAAAATGCAACCTATGGCTTCTCGTGTTTTTAGGCAAAAAAGAACAAACGCATTTTTATATAATGTTAATAATAGAGGATATGGCAACACTGTTATGTTATGAATTGCATAAATTAATCGCTTTTAACACCATATATTGTGGGATTGACAGCAGAGCAAGAGGTCAGAGCAAGTGAAAAATAACAAAAATGCTCTAAAACCTTTATGGGAATGAGAGGAGAGGGAAAAAAATACTCCATGAAAAAGCCAATCGCTCCCATAACAAGTGATTCAAAATATGCTGATATTGCTGTGGTTTATACTGGATTCAGTGCTTAAATCATATTATTACATATTACTACACTCAATCATTCAAATGGAGTGTGCACATTTTCATTGTGGCTAGGCTGTGATTGGGTTAACAAAAGTATATTAAATTGCAATTCATTCCTGGTTGCTTGGCTTGTTTGCTCTAGGTTATATTGTGCTAGGTTATCTGTATTAGGTTTATTGTACTAGTAGCACTTGTTTGTATTCATACAGGAAGCACTTCGTTCCAGATTACATGCTCGCCATCTGTTGATCTCTGCTGGTCTCATATGCATGGCTAAAGCACTTTTTTGCGTCACTCCAGGTAAAAGCATCTGCTAAATTATTTAAATGTGAGTGTAGTGTAAAATCGACACCATATGCATAATTTAGGCATTCAGAAAAGTGCATTTTTCCATTTGTGCATATGTATGATGGCTTTACTAGCAATCATAGACCGTACTGAAAATAACCACCGTGCTGTATATTTTACGGCACATCCCTAAAGTAGCAGACCTTTGGTGTTTTGGGCTGTATTGAGTGTATTTCTTCCACACCAGTGCACAGAGGGGGTTAGAACTGTCATACAGGACGTAGACTGAGTGCAAAGGAATAGAAACACAAGCTCACTGAAAAACGCACCCCTACTTGCATTTTTGCAAAAACTCCAAAAACCTATATTTACAATTCACTGCAGTTTCCAGCATACAATAACAGTAAAATGGCAGTAAAACACCCACAACTTTTCTTCCTTTTCACGTAAATTGGTTACAGGGGCAGACTATTGATTTATAAAGACTTTTTTTCTGACGGTTTCTTGCACAATACTATGTTAAGACCTCAAAACACTTTTACCATAGTGCATGATTTGTAAACTAATACATTTTGATGTTTGCATCACATAACCAGTTTCATATATATGGCTTTTCTGACATAGTAAACTTGCTCGGTAGCTCACCTGGTACAGCACTGCACTTATGATGCGGAGCAATGTGGTGTCCGTCCCGTAAAACACAAGTCATAATAAAAGAGCTCAAATATTTGTAGAAGCAAGCTAAAATGTAATGGTTAATTCAGCATTTTGTGTAGGTTGTATGTTATTTTCAAAAAAGTAATTTAACCTTTTAATGAGCTTTAACCTTTTAGAGGCACTCAACGGACATTTAATTTCCAAACTGGTGCAATGCATATAACAACCAACGCAACAAAACGTTGCCACATTCATGTTCATCTGTTTCTGAGAACAATCTATGTGCTATTACAACCACTTTTTATAGGACATTTCACTTGAAAGTGTTGCAAAACGTGTAATGTCATTTTCAGAAATGTCACTACACTTTTATCCATTGAGGCTGGGTTGGAAATAGAACAGCACACAATTTTAACGTATTTACATCTTTAAAGTGTACAGTTTTATGCACAAGTTTGGGCACCCCTGATAATTATCATAATTTTAGTATATAATCTGCTGGGCTTTCGAAGCAGCAACTTCATTTGGATATAATTTATACCTTATGGAAACAGTAACATTCCAGTTCTTAAATAACATTTATTAAATCAACAGAAACAACGCAATGTGAGTCAACAAAAACAGACAGGTGCAAAAATTTGGGCACCCCAAAGGAATAATTACATCAATATTTATTAGAGCCTCCTTTTGCTGAAATAACAGCCTGTAGATGCTTCTTATAGCCACTGATAAGTCCCTGAATTCTGTCTGCAGGTATTTTGGACCATTCTTCCTTGCAAAATGTCTCCAGTTCAGTCAGGTTTGATGGTTTCTTAGCATGGACAGCCCGCTTCAAATCATTCCATAGATTTTCGATGATGTTCAAGTCTGGGGACTGGGATGGCCATTCTAGAACATTGTATCTGTGTCTGTGCATGAATTCCTTGGTAGATTTGGAACAATGCTTTGGATCAATGTCCTGCTGAAACAAACGACCCCGGTGTAACTTCAACCTCTTGACTGATACTTGAACATTGTTCTTAAGAAACTGCTGATACTGAGTGGAATCCATGCGACCCTCATTTTTTACAAGGTTTCCAGTACCTGTGCTTGCCACACAGCCCCATAGCATGATGGACCCTCCACCAAATTTTACAGTAGGGAACAGGTTCTTCTCCTGGAATTCTGTGTTCTTTTTCCGCCATGCAAAGTGCTTCTGGTTGTGACCAAATAACTCTCTTAGTTTCACCTGTCCACAGCAAATTATTCCAAAATAATTCTGGCTTGTCTTTATCTTATTAATTATCTTAGTTTTTAAGTCTTTATAGAGTTCTTTTGAGGTTCTCATGTTGCTACTTTCCAGTAGAAATTCAAAGAGAAGAACAACTAGCAAGTAGCTACCTTGAATATCCTTTTTCATGATTTGTTGCACAAACAAATGTATTTTGTTTGTGCAAAAAGTAAACTGTATTTTCAGTCTAATGTTCATTGAGCCAATCAAATCAATTTTGAGTTGCAATCAATCAGCATTGAGTGACTACAGGTATTCAAATCACCACAAATGAAAGGGTGGCCAAACTTTTACACTCTCTATTTTTCACATTTGATAAAAGAGTAAAAGAGTAGGTCTGTAACTGGCCAAATTTCCTGGCCAAATTGCTGCCACTGGCCCTTGTCTATCCTGGCCTCCTAATAATCCCCATCCACTTGATTGGCTCTATGACTCTCTCTCCTCTCCACCTGTAGCTGGTGTGTTGAGCGCACTGGTACCATTGTGCTGTGGCTACCGTCGCATCATCCAAGTGGATGCTGCACACTGGTGGTGGTTGAGGAGAGACCCCCCCCACACACACACATGATTGTAAAGCGCTTTGGGTGTACAGCAATACACAATAAAGCACTATATAAATGCATCATTCATTCATTCAACTCAAAACTGCTACACTAAGAATTTTTGTCTGAAAAACATCACATTATCCATCTTTCGAAGCTTTGTTAAGTTAATTCTTTATCGTCTATTTTTCAATCTTAAAATAAATTTTATACTAGGGTGACCATATTTTAATTTTCCAAAAAGAGGACAGTGGGGGGTTGGGTTTCGCCTAAAAGTATACGTAGCAAGTTTTTGTGTGTGTGTGTGTGTGTGTGTTTTGTTTTTATAATAAATAAAAAGAAAACAAGTAGATAGAATAGAAAAAAGAATAGGTAATGCAAGTGTTAGAAGGTCATTATTTATAATAAATAGAAAATAAGTAGAAAGAATAGAGAAAGAATAGATAATGCTAGTGTTAAAGGCTATTTTTTCTTTTTAAATAAAACAAGTAGTTAGAATAGAAATAGAATAGAGAGTGCAAATGTTAGAGGGTCAAGTTTATTTAATTAAAAAACAAGCAGATAAAATTAGAATTAGCATTAGAATAAAGAGTGCTATAGTTAGAGGGTCAAATGAAGATGAAAGAGATGTATTTTCAGCCGTTTCTTGAAAATTATTCAACTCATCTTCATTCCACCAGGAGGGAACAGTTAATGAAAAAGTCCATTAAAGTTTTATCACAGGTTGAACTTGAATGCAAAATATTTTAAAACAAGCATTTCAGTCAAACGTAATTTATGCAATATTTCAAACCTTTAACCCACTTGGGAAAATAAACCCATGGCAACAGTTTAAAAGTAGCCCAATTCTCGGTGTTATCAGGAGAAGATGCCACAAAACGTGTATCCGCGTTTGTCGACCCCAAAGGGTTAATAAAAAAAAACAAGCAGATAAAATTAGAATTAGCATTATAATAGAGTGCTAGAGTTAGAGGGTCAAATGAAGATTAAAGAGATGTGTTTTCAGCTGTTTCTTGAAAATGATTAAGGACTAAGCTGCTCGGATTGAGTTGGGCAGGTCATTCCACCAGGAGGGAACAGTTAATGTAAAAGTCAATGAAAGTTTTATCATAGTTAGAATGCAAAATGTTTCAATACAAGCATTTCAGTCAAATGTAATTTATGCAATATTTCAAACCTTTAACCCA
>NW_015540887.1:835269-835519 GCF_001515605.1 Sinocyclocheilus anshuiensis
TATCATAGGTAGAATGCAAAATGTTTCAATACAAGCATTTCAGTCAAATGTAATTTATGCAATATTTCAAACATTTAACCCACTTGCGAAAATCAACCCATGGCAACAGTTTTAAAGTAACCCAATTCTGTGGAAAAAGCGCAGACTTGGCAACTCTACATCCAACAAGAGCTGCAGGAGTCAGATTTGACTGATCTCAGGTCGAGAATAACGAGAGATGACTGCCAAGACCATGCTTGAGTATCTTGTA
>NW_015540887.1:836648-839409 GCF_001515605.1 Sinocyclocheilus anshuiensis
TCAAGAGAAGGTACAGAGTGGTGTGGAATAAAGGTAAATTATGTGAAAAATAATGCGTTTTTTAAAAAGCGAAGCATTAACACATGTTAGACTGCACCCCATTAACACAATCAAGCCTAGAAAAAAAACAGTCAACCACCCCTTTAATAAAACAAAAACAAGCAGATACAATTAGAAGTAGCATTAGAGTGCTAGAGTGCTAGAGTTAGAGGGTCAAATGAAGATGAAAGAGATGTGTTTTCAGCCGTTTCTTGAAAATATTAAGGACTCAGCTGCTTGGATTGAGCTGGGCAGGTCATTCCACCAGGAGGGAACAGTTAATGTAAAAGTCAATGAAAGTTTTATCATAGGTAGAATGCAAAATGTTTCAATACAAGCATTTCAGTCAAATGTAATTTATGCAATATTTCAAACATTTAACCCACTTGCGAAAATCAACCCATGGCAACAGTTTTAAAGTAACCCAATTCTGTGGAAAAAGCGCAGACTTGGCAACTCTACATCCAACAAGAGCTGCAGGAGTCAGATTTGACTGATCTCAGGTCGAGAATAAGGAGAAATGACTGACAAGACCATGCTGGAGTATTTGCTGCTCAACAGATCCTGAGCTCATTGACAAATATCTGATCTTGTAAGATGTGCTCCCTTTACACAGAGTGCGTGTGATCACGAAGTCGAAAGCGAATGCTCTTTCAAAAGGGATTTAAATACTCCGCATACTGAGAGCGGCTGGAGTGGAAACGACAATCGCGGGAGCGAAACACATGTTGTGGGAGGAGGCGGCAATGGTCAGAGATTCAGCGGGAGCGAGATTAAGAAAACAGCCAAATCCCGGACATTTTGGGCGATTAAGAAATCCCGGCCGGACGCATTTCTTTAGGTCCAAAAAGAGGACATGCCCGGGGAAAAGAGGACGTATGGTCACCCTATTTATACACCATCATTTTTGTTTCTATAATGTGTGAATATATCCCCCATTGTATTCTACAACAAAAACAATCGGAGCACCTTGTTATCACTAGTTTTATTTTGATTTGCCAAGTCCGCTGCTAGCTAATAGCCCATTAGCACTGCTAGCGCGGTTGCCGCTAATCTTGCTTACATTGCTTAAATTCCATTCTTTTACTCACTGTTACTTGCTTTAAATGGCAGATTTATGTCTACTTTTGAGTGCAGGTGAGGAGACATTCGAGTGCAGCTTGAGCTGCATGGAGGCCGTGGAGAAGCAGATCTGCAACCTGGTGAAGGAGCAGGCCCAGCTGAGAAAAAGGAGAGCCGCGCTGGAAGCATCCCGGGCTGACGCTCACAAGTCGGGGGTAAGTATACAGCGTGCTGCTAACACTCCCACCACCTCTACTCCGTGTGTTTCTCTGCACAGGCCTGAACACCCAGGACGCGATCTTCCCAGGCCTCCTTTACTCCGGCGCCGGGACACCACGGACCCTGGGTGCACCAGCAGCGGAAGACGCGAGCTAAGCCCCGGGCGAGGACCTCTCCCCCTCCGGTCTTCGAGATCTCCACCCGGAACCACTTCGTGCTCCACGCGGGGGTGAATGGCATCAAGCTACGGCAGACGGAAACACTGAAGAAGGACTTCAGGATCCTGATCGAGACGGTGTGCAGCACATCACACGTGACGACGATCATCGTGTCAGGACCGCTTCCCACGTATCGACGAGGACACGAAAGGTTCAGTAGACTGTTTGCTTTAAACGAATTGTTATTGTCATGGTGTAAAGAACAGAAACTGCTCTTTGTTAATAATTGGAATCTTTTCTGGGAGTGCCCTAGGCTTTTTCGTGCTGATTGCTTGCACCCCAGCAGAGTCTGAGTGGAACTCCTGTCGGACAACATCTCCAAGACGTTACGCTCCATATGACTAGTAAGCCAATTCTCAAATAACTGCTATGATGGCTTTTGTTCTACCCACTTTTGATAGAAGTATTTGCGTTGTCCAGTCTATAAAGACTGTGTCTGTTCCCCGAATAGTGAGGTCAAAATATAACAATTTATATGCAGGATCTAGAAAAAATCTGATAGTGATTAAACCGCAAAAATGCAAAATAAATGAACAAAAACCATTTTTAAAGCTTGGGCTCCTAAACATTAGATCACTCACACCCAAAGCAGTTATTGTAAATGAAATGATCAAAGAGAATAGTTCTGATGTACTTTGCTTGACTGAAACCTGGCTCAAACCAAATTACTAAATTGGTCTAAATGAGTCTACTCCACCAAGCTACTGTTATAAGCATGAGCCCCGTCAGATTGGTCGTGGCGGCGGCGTTGCAACAATATATAGTGATATTCTCAAAGTTACTTAGAAAACAGGATACAGGTTTAACTCATTCAAAATACTTTTACTTAAATTACTACTATTATGCTCTTTTACAAAGTCTTGATTTTGTTTTAGGGGTGTAGTAGAACAGGCTCTCATACTAGGTTGTTCGAAAAACATTATTTTTCTCCCCAGTCTGGCATGAACGGCTCGAATAGTTCCTGTATCAAATGAAGGCCCGCCTTCTGAAATACGAAATGTGCTGTGATTGGTTAGCTGGGCCAGTGTGTGTTGTGATTGGCAGCACTCAGCGCCTGGTCGGGAAATGTCATGCCCCTTACCATAGCCGCCTGCGAGCTTCAGTGTAAATATTGCGTCAAAATTAAATCAATTTGAGCGCAATTTAAACCAGGATGATTGTAATCACTCTAAGTTCGTCTGCCTTGGGAAAGCTAGCGTGTCTCCGACATAGTGATAACACTC
>NW_015540887.1:839421-840319 GCF_001515605.1 Sinocyclocheilus anshuiensis
GTAACTTTGCAGATCTTTTTTATGCTCAAACAGCAACATTACAGACTAACTAAAGTTGAAAAAGTGAAAAACATAATAGGACCCCTTTAATGTTACACTGTCAGATAGGCAAAAGCAATCTCTCCTATCTCTTGCTCTGGCTACTGTGTATAGAACGCCAGGGCCGTATAAAGATTTCCTAAAAGAATTTGCAGATTTCCTCTCAGACCTATTGGTTAATGTTGATAAACCGCTAATTGTCGGAGACTTTAACATTCATGTTGATAATATAAATGATGCGTTAAGACTTGCGTTTACAGACTTAATGAACTCTTTTGGAGTCAAGCAAAACATAACCAGACCCACTCATAATTTTAATCGTACACTAGATTTAATTATATCGCATGGAATTGATCTTAATGATCTAGATATATTACCTCAAAGTGACAATGTTACTGACCACTACCTTGTATTGTGCATGCTGCCTATTACTGATATTAACTATATGGCTCCTCGTTTTCGTCCGGGTAGAACTATTGTTCCAACCACCAAAGATAGATTCACAAATAAACTGCCTGATTTATCTCAACTGCTCTCTGTACCAATAAATACACATGAACTAGATGAAATGACTAGCAATATGGGCACTATCTTCTCTAATACATTAGAAGCTGTTGCCCCCATTAACCCTCTAAGCGCCAAAGTCGCAAAATTGCGACAAGGTGTCATACTTAATAAAATAAACTGTAGTTCCTAATATGGTGTAATATCTCATTTGTATTCCCTACCACTAGATGGCAGACATGTAGTACTTCGATTCTAGACCAAAATGACGTCACCTTTCTATTCAAAGTGTTTGAGGAAAGAGCAGAGCAAGTGAGCTTTCGTGTCATTGATGCGGAAGCAGTTCAGTTCAGAG
>NW_015540887.1:840684-841675 GCF_001515605.1 Sinocyclocheilus anshuiensis
ATGCAAAAGAAATCTATCGTATCTCTTGCTCTGGCTACTGTGTATAGACCGCCAGGGCCGTATAAAGATTTCCTAAAAGGATTTGCAGATTTCCTCTCAGACCTATTGGTTACTGTTGATAAAGCGCTAATTGTCTGAGATTTTAACATTCACGTTGATAATATAAATGATGCGTTAGGACTTGCGTTTACAGACTTAATTATCTCTTTTGGAGTCAAGCAAAACATAACTAGACCCACTCATCGTTTTAATCATACACTAGATTTAATTATATTGCATGGAATTTATCTTAATGATATAGATATAGTACCTAAAAGTGACGATGTTACTGACCACTACCTTGTATCGTGCATGCTGCCTATTACTGATATTAACTATATGGCTCCTCGTTTTCGTCCGGGTAGAACTATTGTTCCAACCACCAAAGATAGATTCACAAATAAACTGCCTGATTTATCTCAACTGCTCTCTGTACCCATAAATACACATGAACTAGACGAAATGACTAGCAATATGGGCACTATCTTCTCTAATACATTAGAAGCTGTTGCCCCCATTAAATTAAAAAAGGTTAGAGAAAAACGTACTGCGCCATGGTACAACAGCCATACCCATTCTCTCAAGAAAGAAACTCATAATCTTGAACGCAAATGGGGAAAAACTAACTTGGAAGTTTTGGAAAAACAGTATGTACAGCTATAGATGGCTCGAAAAGCTGCCAGGGTTGAGCATATCCACAAACTAATAGAAAATAACCAAAACAATCCAAGGTTTTTATTTAGCACAGTGGCTAGATTAACAAATAACCAGACGTCACCCGATCTAAATATTCCCTCACAGTTTAGTAGTGATGACTTTATGAATTTCTTCACTGATAAAATAGATAGCATCAGAAATAAAACAACACATGTAGAATCGACAGTGTCTTCATTCAGCTTCATTCATTGCACCCAAAGAAAAACTGCAGTGCTTTACAACTATTGGACAGGAA
>NW_015540887.1:842710-858908 GCF_001515605.1 Sinocyclocheilus anshuiensis
CAAATTACAGACCCATTTCAAATCTTCCGTTTATGTCTAAAATTTTTGAAAAAGTTGTCTGCTCAATTGTGCTCCTTCCTGCAAAAAAATGATATCTATGAAGAATTTCAGTCGGGGTTCAGGCCCCATCATAGCACAGAAACTGCACTTGTTAAAATTACAAATGACTTGCTTCTTGCGTCAGACCAAGGCTGCATCTCATTGCTTGTTTTACTTGACCTTAGTGCTGCGTTCAACATCTATAGATCATGACAAACTCATAGATCGATTACAAAACTATACAGGTATTCAAGGGCAGGCTTTAAGATGGTTTAGATCCTACCTGTCCGAAGTGTGTTAAAATGTAAAAGACTGGATGACCAATAATTTTCTCCTATTAAATTCAGATAAGACCGATATATTACTTATTGGAACAAAAAAACAGTACACAGAATCTCATAGATTACAATTTGCATCTAGATGGATTCACTGTTACTTCCTCTACAGTCAAAAATGTGGGTGTTATACTAGACATAGGGATGGGTACTGAGAACCAGTATTTTTTTGGACCGGTACGTAATTGGGTCAATACCAGAATACCGATAAGCTTCAGGACAAACGGTATTGTTATCGATACTTGCGTTGTTTTATCTCTGTATACTTCAATGTTAACGACAAATTAGAAGCTGCTGCTTGTCATTTTCCTTCACTGAATGATGTGGCTGACGTTTGCTCGACATGCGTGTGATATCCATGCGCATGTGCGGCGTGTGTTTGCGTGCAATCAGTCATCGCGGTAAGAGTGAAACATTTGAAAGTGTGGGCTCACGTTACAAAACTAGGCAACACCAGTGTCAGACGCAATATATGCAGTAGTGTAATAGTGAACAAAGGAGGCAACATTAGTAATATAATGAAACATTTACTAACAAAATACAACATCTACCTCAAGCAACGCGCTGTATTATGTCTCCCAGCTCCAGCTCCAACTGCAACTCGCGAGACACATTCACATCAAATGTTGATTCGGTAGAGTTACACTCACGAGACACTACACTTATTCGCAATCACAAAAGTACATTATTTCCGCTTAAAGCCTTGACGGTTAAACGTTTCATTTGCATGCTGTTCTAACGTGCTTATTCAGAGCGCGTACACCCGAAACGTCCGCACGCTAAAAGGCCGGTCAAACAGCACCTGATTACTTAGTTATCTTAGTTATCGTCTGATTGCGCTAATACTGTCAAAAACACAAAAGGTTTACATATAAACAGTTAATTGTCTAAAGTGAAAGTAAACAGTTGAGAGAAAAACAGATGCATGCAGCTCTTAAAGCGGCAGTACTAAACATGCTGCCGCTTGTCATTAAAGGGATAGTTTACACAAAAATTAAAATTCTGTCATTATTTACTCAGTCATGTTGTACTAAACATGTATTAATTTTTATTTATTCTTGTGCTGAACACGAAAGAAGATATTTTGAAGAATCTGGATAACAGTTGCTGGTCCCCACTGACTTTCATATAGTAGGAAAAAATATGAAAGTCACTGGGGACCAGCAACTGTTTAGTTTCCCACATTCTTCAAAATAACTTTTTATGTTCAACAGAATAAATAAACTTATTCAGGTTTAAAACAACTTGAGAGTGAATAAATGATGACACAATTTTCATTTTTGGGTGAACTATTCCTTTAACGTTAATAAAATAAAACACAAAGAGAAAAATAACTCACTGCTCTTGACTGAAGAACTTTAATACAGTTGCTAAAGTTCAGCAGTAATGCAATAACTTGAAATTTTCAACAACTTTTCACTTCATATCTTTTTGCACCAAATAGTATCGATAACAGTATCGATAAGTACCGGTATCGATGAGCAGTATCGGTATCGATAAAATGTAAGCGATACCCATCCCTAGTTAGACAGCAACTTGTCTTTTGAAAATCATATTTCCCATGTTACAAAAACAGCATTCTTCCATCTTAGAAACACTGCCAAGTTACGGAACATGCTACCTGTTTCTGATGCAGAAAAGCTTGTTCATGCATTCATAGACTCTAGACTGGACTATTGCAATGCACTGCTAGGTGGTTGTCCTGCATCTTCAATAAACAAGCTACAAGTAGTCCAAAATGCAGCTGATAGAGTCCTTACCAGGTCAAGAAAATAGGACCATATTATCCCAATTTTACATTCTCTGCACTGGCTACCTATTAAGTTCCGTATCAGTTACAAAATATTACTACTTACTTTTAAGGCCCTAAATGGTTTAGCTCCTGCATACCTAACTGGTCTTCTATCATGCTACAATCCATCATGCTCCCTAAGGTCGCAAAACTCTGGACTCTTGGTAGTTCCTAGGATAGCAAAGTCCACTAAAGGAGGTAGAGCTTTTTTACATTTGCCTCCCAAACTCTGGAATAGCCTTCCTGATAACGTTCGAGGTTCAGACACACTCTCTCTTTTTAAATCTAGATTAAAGACACATCTCTTTAGCCAAGCATGCACATAATGTATCTCATAACCTTTTATTTCAGTTACATCTGATCAAATCCACATTTGCATTCTTTTGCTTGGGTTGAACACATCATTTTTGTTTAGTTGGAACAGCAGCTACGTTAATTTTTCCCTACTATCTTCTCTGTTCTTGGCATCCCGTGGTAACTAGGAATTACACAAGCTTCAGTCTGGATCCAGCCCTTGCAAAGACCTAAGATGACCGAATACCTGAGAAGAGATGATGCCAACCCCCCAGAAGACCTCAGATGATGCCAACCCTCAGACAACATACAAAACTACCAAATTTTGCCATAAGTTTGATTGCAACATATAATCATTGCTGTTAATAGTGTTCACCGTCTGTTTGATTACATGACATTAACTAACTACTTGATTTTTACCGTACATTTCTGCCATATGGACATCAACTTGAGATAGTCACCACTGATAAGCTATTACTAAATATAATGTAGAAACTTTTGATTGTCTGTAAAGTTGCTTTGCAACGATTTGCATCGGGAAAAGCGCTATACAAATAAACTTGAATTGAATTGAATCTTTCTCTAAAAACTGAATGGCATATCACTACAATCTTTTCTTAAAAAGACAGAGCAAATTATTATGCAGCCTCAGAGGGGTGCCTAAACTTGTGCATAAAACTGTATCTTTTCTTTTCTTTTATTATTTATTCAGTTTGCAGAGATGCTCAATTTGTATTTGCTTTAAAGTGACAGTTCATTCAAAAATTCATCATTGACTCCCTTTCATGCTGTTCCAAACCTGTATGACTTTCTTCTGGAGAACATGAAGATATTCTAAAGAATGTTTTAGCTTCTTTAGTCCATACAATGAAAGTCCTACAGGTTTGGAACAACATGAGGGTGAGTAAATAATGATACATTGCTCATATTTGTGTGAATTATCCCTTTAACAGCCGAAGTTGAACAAAATAGTACACATTGCTTTATTTTTCAGTGAGTGCTTTAGGTATTTGTAGGGGTGGAACGGTTCAACTTACTCACGGTTCGGTTTGTATCACGGTTTTAGAGTCATGGTTTCGGTACGGTTCGGTATGTGCTATGTTTAGGGAAAAAACGACACTGTCAAATAAAAATAAAGAAAATAAGAATAATCTAACTACAAGCAACAGCACAAATAAATACAATAGAGTAAAGATACAAAAAAAATAAACAGTGATTTTCAGGGTTTTTTAGGTAGGTCTAACATTAGCTTTTAGATACAGAAACAGAATAATCAAATGTAAAATAGCATTGCATATTTTACTGTGCAAATTAAAGATTAATCTTTATTAAAGTTACAAAAGCTATTCAATCAAGAGCATTGAGTGATTTTCTTGTTGTTGCTGTATGATTAATATTAAGGAAGTGCTTTGACTTTAAGAGAATGCACTGATCCAGTGCACTGATACACTACGTTCAGCCGGCTATGTCTGCTATGAAACTTACTAAGACGGGCATTTTGACATAACTTTTGTCTGAATTTGTCCATTCAAACACAATACTTCAGAGAGAGCTTAATATTTGCGCGAGTTCTGAGGCTTCGGATGAGCGCACACACAAATCTTCTCACTGCGTGCAAGCTCGCGTCCTCTGGCTCTTAAATGTTTAAACTGGTAAGGCTTAAATGAGTTTAGTTTAAACACAGATATCAACGTGTGCTGTTCAGGTCTCACCTGTACACGAGCGCTATCAGCAAAATGACGGAATAAATGACTGCTCATATTCCAGCATACGGCATTCGCATTGAACAAGAGTGAATGGGTTGTCCAAGGTTTTTTTCTTTCATCGCTGTTGTTGTAATGTACTGGGAAGACAGAATGTGCATCCATCAACAGAAACATTAGCCGAACCCTGTTTATTTTGTGTTGTTATTTATAAAAAACCATATTACAGATGCGTTGTCAGATTTAAGTTGAACCGCGGTCCTAGTACGTGCCGAACCGTGTGTGGAGAACTGTACGGTTCAGTTTTTTACCGAGAACTGTTCCGCCCCTAGGTATTTGTGTTTCATTGTTCTATGTATCTGATCTGTGTCATTGTATTTGACAAATAAACCAGCACTGCTCTTTTTGTCCTTAACCCTGCCTTGACATGCTGCTGCCATCTTTATTAAGAGGCAGGACTGGCCGTGCTGAACACAGATGGGTGTCACCTCGGCCCAAACCCACTCAATAAAGCTATAATATGTGAAGATTACAGTCAACCCTTTGGCTTGCCTTACAATGAGAATCAATAGCTGGAGAGCCTTTAGAGTGACAAGATAAGAGAAAAACAAAGAGAGACGGCCTGGACCAGAATGAATACTGCCTACTAAGAAGACAGAAAGGGTAAGCAAGACAATAATAGAGAGAGAAAGACAACAGCATTTTATAAAACTACCCTTTGAAGCATGCTACAGGGGTCAGAATGTAGGACAGGGGCATGAACTTTGGACAGGAGCCTATTAGCTGGCAAATCGAGCACTTGCAAAAAACAAGGAGTGAGATAATCTGTGTGTTTTTGCAGGGTTGTTGGATTCGTGGCCTAGTAAGGATTAACTACAATACAAGAAGTGTCATGCACCGGGCAGCTGAAGGTGATGAAGTTTCTCGCAATACTGCACACAGTGAGAGAGGAGAATAAATATCAAGGGATGATATGAGGTGATAAACTGAACTTTTGCTGTGATTGTGTTTTTGACAAGAAGTTCCTGTTCCATTATGTTGTACAAGGCAGTAGCACTTCACATGAGCAGCCAGAAGAACTGGCACGATCAAATATTAAACATGACATTCAGTTCAGCATAAGCAAGGCTTATGAAAAGCACATTCATGCACAGAGAACAAAAATTAGCTTTTTCTGCTGCAGCATCTCTCTTGAATACATGAAAACAATCAAAGTCAACATGAAATGGTATTCGCAATCTATTTTACTTCTGTAATGTGTAATTTTGAAGCAAATTTCGATACAGAATTATAATATAAAACATCTCCTGGAATTGCATTCACTGATTGTTCAAAATAATACATGAAAAATGTTGTTTACAAAATGTTTACGAAACACTGTTTTCCATGGTTAAGCCAACTTCCCACTATCTCTTACATTTGCATACAGTTTTGCATTTCGCCACCTAGTGGCAGTCATTACACATCGCCTGTTCACCATATAAGCATGAAAAGGAAATTGATAATGTATGGTAACATGAATTAATAATGAATGTATGAATATATCCACACAAAACAAATGACCAACAATACCTTTGAAAGAAAAACACTTTTCTAGAGCTAATAAACATAATTAATTATGTAACAACTATTCAATAATTATTTCGGACATTTACTTATTTATAACTGCATATTTTACGCAAATGGTATACAAAGGTTAACATTTTAGTGCAGAAATACAGGCAATTCTCACCTCATGCTCACAGTTTTCATTAAAATACTTTACATCCATTTTGCTGGTCACACAGTCTAGCTGAAAAGGTTCAACTATCTCAATGTCTGAAAGTTCAAATGAGATCCAAAAATTCCTGTACTACTCTCAATTCAAAGCGAATGACTTCCGGTCTGTTGTTTGGCAAGATTGTGAAAGCGCAGCTTTAGGTCAAATACACAAACCCCAATATTCACATCATTGTCAATGTCCAGTACCCATAAAATTTGCTGTATTCTCATTTTCTGGCATTTACAGATGACATTTCAAATGCACTTTTCCACAATGTTTATACAGTCTTTCAATAAACTGCCAAAAAGAAATCAGGCTCAGAAGGCAGTAACCTTGCTTTAAGCAATTCTAAATATAAAGTATTGATTATATTTAAGGTGCCTTTGCAATCATATGCAACATGGCCACTACCGACAAAACCATGCTAGTGTTAGATAGACAGATAAAACAATGGACAGATAGAATGGTAAAACAATAAGATAGAAATATAGAATGATATACGATCGATAGACTGCATCCGTATGACACATAAAATGCCATTTTGTAACGTTGAAAATATTTTAATAGGCAATTTCAGACACCTTTAAATGATAAAGGACTGGGTCACAGTTGAGGGAGAGCTCAGGGATTGGAAGACTGAAAGAAAAAGACAGAAATTATGTTTATTAGATTTAGTGCTGCAGAGCTATGATTTGCTTTTCTGCTACCGCCTCTCTCTCTCTCTCTCTCTCTCTCTCTCTCTCTCTCTCTCTCTCTCTCTCTCTCTCTCTCTCTCTCTCTCTCTCTCTCTCTCTCTCTCTCTCTCTCTCTCTCTCTCTCTCTCTCTCTCTCTCTCTCTCTCTCTCTCTCTCTCTCTCTCTCTCTCTCTCTCTCTCTCTGCAGTGTGTGCCGCAACAGACACATGACAAATGGTCTAAGAGCCAAGAATGGTACCACAGCCTCTGGTGCAAGGTTACAACAAACACACACACTGTACAGTGGAGAGCAAAAATAACATGACAACGCATAGACTAAGACACTCCCATTCATAAACATTGGACAGCCTGTAATCAGATGAGTTTATTGCCCACGAACAGGTCAAGTTATTCAACTTATTTGAAATATGGTTACTTTCTCACATGTCTTTATAAGGTGTTTGCACATATTTACTTCATTTTGGCTGTTATTTAGCTAGTTTAAATTGAACATGGACACTGTTGCTGTGTGATCAGGATGGACTCATGTGATGTGAACTGGTAAAGGAAGGGTGTTAATACAGATTCACACCACTTCTATCTGTGCGTAAGCATTTAAACAGACATACACACCCGGCAGCTGACTTTTGGCAGAATAGCCAGTGCTATAAAGTAAGCCAAAATATTCCCAAAAGGGAATCCAGACGATTAACCAAACAGAGAAACATTGGGAACATAGAGCTACCATCTGCTTATGAAGTGTCTCAACAGGCGCTGTTTTTTTTTCATCAGATGCACTATATTGAAAAGAATATCACATAAGTAAGAGACACAGACAGAGAGAATATGGCTAGTGAGATTAATTCATTTAAACACAGATCACGGCACAGAAAAATAAAACGTACTGTATGATAGAACAAACAACAGAATAAGAAAACAAATGAACAATAGAAGGAACGATAGAACAAATAAAGATAGATGGAATGAATGAACAACAGACAGAACAAACAAATAAACAAACAAACAAACAGAATGACAGTATGCATGATAGAACAAATGAATGATAGCTTGACAGAATGAACGATAGAACGACAGATACTATAACAGACAGAACAATAGATCAAAAGATACAATGAAGGAACAAACAAACGATAGATAGATAGATAGATAGATAGATAGATAGATAGATAGATAGATAGATAGAACGACAGAACGATGGATGGATGGATAGAATGACAGAACGATAGACAGATGTGAGTCTGCCTGTAACACACCACGGCAGAGCAGAATCAAAGCCACGGGTGGAAGGTAAGTCTCTTTAAGGCTGTTTAGTGTGTGGCAGGCCCGCTGTTTAATTAAAACGTCATTTAGGAAGAAGATCACGGCCTCTTTATCCCACACGCACAGCTCTGGCTCAAACAGGCGGACCAGGAAGCAATCATACTCTGTCCAATTTGTGTTTATCGAGATGCTAATGCCATGTATGGATTGGCCAGAACAGCATTCATGAGGAACATGAGCCAAGGTGCAGGACTCGCTTTGGTGTGGACTCATGCATATTCAGTGAGACAGGAACAAGACGGCCAAATAAATACAGAGAGAGAGAGCGAGAGAGACCGCGAGAGAGGGAAGGTAATAAAGCAGGTTCGTTCTTCTACCCACACTGTACTTAACTAATCACACTCAATGCAACTCTTAATATTATAAAATATTAGAATCACAAACAGTAAATGATACAGTAGCTGCACTATTATCAATCATTTTATCAATCAAGCCATTTGTTGGTTTGATGGCATGTTGTTTTACATTGACTGACAGCCCATTTTGCATTTTGAAATGTTTATTCTTATAGCATGCAAGCTTTAAAGGTGAAATATGCAATTTCTACATCACTAGTGGCACTAAACAGAAGTGCTCTGCATGGATTTTTTTTTTTTTGAGCAGCTGAACTGGCCTGCCTAGAAACAATTTAAGGAGCAGGAGAATTTAAGCAGTCTGGAAAAAAAAGCAAATGTACTCTAAAGTAAACCGCACAAAAGACTGATCACACAGATCCGCAAAAGATGACTAAAACCATTGTATTATGCATTACAGGCACTGAAATGTATGATAGTATGCTTTGCCAATTTGACAGGTAATTTAGCATGGCAGTTCTGGGGATAACAATTCTGGAGATTTTAGTTCTTCCCCATTCAAGTAGCTGCTTGAATGACTTTTTAAATCACGCTTATCACCTTTTGAGCTACGTTTTTGTTGTTTTACTCAACATTCAATATTTCTGTATTTCAGCGATCATGATTTTCTGTTGCTTGTTTAAAATCTGTGAACTGTAAATCTCAAATGATGAATAATTCACTCATCTGTTCAATTCAATGAATCAATCAAACTAGTTTGGAAAATTGGTTTGCGATTCAGTTGAAATCATTTGGTTCACGAAAATGTAACGTAAAACAGTGGATAAGTCAAACATTTACCTAAAATCCACTGAAAATGAGCCCGAAATACATCTACACCGAAATACATGCCAGTGATGATCTTTATTAAGATCAACACCTGAAGCTTGTGAACAAGACATCTATTTGAGTGAAATCTGTCAGACAGAGAGATTTTACTACGGTGTTGTTTCCGGTGTTATTTTAAGCTAATGCTCTTTGATGCATAGAGTAGAGCTACCGCACTGGGTTTGTCAGCCCTAATATGGCGGTGAAACTGTATTTAACAGCTTAATTGTGACCATGCAGAGTTATGACATAAAGTATGCTTTCAATCTGTCAGCTCCCCTGTGAACCTATCCGGGAAAAGACGGATTGATTCTGTCGGTGAACACACAACACGGGGGATGCATGGCTCCACACATGCTCACGGACTCGTTGGAAATCAATGCACACTCTGTCTTTAATTACCAGACGAATAACTCTGTAACCGCGCAGGCATATTAATAATAGAAAAAGTCATCCAAACTCTGGAGCCATTAGCGCCTAGTGCGCTGGGGCTAATGCATATTTTTAATAGGGTGCGGAAGTGTCATTGCTTATGAAGACAGGCATCCTCTAAGACCCTCTGCCCCTCCTTTCTCAAACACTCTGATCTAGTGGAGCAGGCATGAGCAGAATTTCTCCTTTTACATTTCTCAGTCTCTTTTCTAGTATTAGTGCACACACATGTGCACTAATATTTGAGTGCATACGCATTTATGGGACACTTTTATCTTAAGACATTTGCAATACAATTATAACAGGGACAATTCACCCAGAGAAATTTGAGGTTAAAGTGATGGTCCAAAAATTAAAATTCTCTGTCATCATTCACTCACCCTCATGTCTTTACAATTACACATTCAGTTATGTGAGAATCACTGGTGTTTGCAATTGTTGATGGCATCAGTTATGTGCCATTTTTTAATCTTATCGTCAAAAAATACTATTGATATTTCAGTGCCAAAGGGAACATTTCCAATTAGTTCAATTTTTTAAACGTACATTTTCACAAGACTTGGAATATAGTGCACACATTGTGTGTACTTTTTTTTTTTTGCCTGTTTGGCACAAAATAATTATATTAAATTAGATTTTTAAATGTGATTTTTAGTCTTTTTTTTTTTTTTAAACTACAACCATTTTACATACTCTCTCTTGATTCATTTGATTAAAAATATAGCAAAAACAGTAATTTTTTAATTGTTTGATTTAAACAATTGTTGGTGAAACAATATTTTGGTGAAAACCACGTCTTTCTTTTTAAAAAAATTTTATTTTGACAATTTGATTTAGTGCATTGCTGATTAAAAGTACTAATTTCTTATTGACCCCAAACTTTTTGTACTGTAGTGCACATTCTGTACACAAATCTATATTCTTATATAACAAACATTTAATTTACCAGCATTTAAATACATGTCAATCTGTGCTACAGTAAAAGACATATAGGCCAACCAAATGAGAAGGCCTACTTTTATAAATATCAACCCTTATTTCTCAAATTAATCAATATTTCTTCAACAATACACCAATTTTTGGTGCTTGCATGTAATAGGTACTACTGACTTTGTGTAGACCGGAGCTGTGTGACAACTCTTCAGTATTTCTCCTTTTGTGTTACTCAACAAAAAATAAAATAAAATAAAATAAAATAAAGGTTGGCCAAGGGTGGGTATTTTGCGTGAACTATTGCTCTTGCTGGAGGTCACAGTTTTGATGGCTACTGGATTAACCTAGTTTTAAACCTAGGACCTTGCAATTAACAGGCATCTTCAGCCAGTACACCACATCACCACTTGTCTGGTATTCACATAAGGCACCTGTAGTAGTTCAGCATCCTATAAACTTTTCAAGGACAACCCAAAAAATTACATTCTGAAGATAAAATGTTTGCAGTTCATGAACCTTCTAAACCACAGGCATCACCCTTTTAAAAACAGACACTTTCTCTACAAATGAGAATGATGAGATGATAATGGCAAGCACGGATGCATAAACCCTGCAGTTGAGGTATGAGGTAAGACCTCAGATGAACTGTCCTTAATTTGGTTTCTCTCCATCCGGGGGTTTGGTGACAAAATTGAAGTGGTGAATTAGCATAGGTATATTCATTTTATTATACTGCCCGTGGCGAACAGAGTCCCCAGTGACACTCACGCGTTTCACAAAGCAGTTTGAGGGTGGAGCAGGCGCTCTGACACACTCTCACAGTATGAATATAACTCCTCTGGACACATCATCTGAATTTTACACTCACAGAGGAGTCACTTCCATATTAATCTCTTGCATTCATTTGTTCCACATGAGAGCATGCAGTTTCTCCCACTGAGGAGACACTAAGTTTCTCACTCTCTCTTTGCAGTTCATCATCTTAATAAATACATTTGTGTGCAAACCGTTATCCACAACGAGAAGAGAGACAACGTTTACAGCTACTGGCACCATGCCTGATGACTGATGATCACATACACCTGCTCAGAAATGCAAAATGCTCTATTCTTCACAATCCATCCAGCCATCAATCCATACATGTATACAGGTGCATCTCAATAAATTAGAATGTCGTGGAAAAGTTCATTTATTTCAGTAATTCAACTCAAATTGTGAAACTCGTGTATTAAATAAATTCAATGCACACAGACTGAACAGTCTGTGTGCATTGAATTTATTTATTTATTTAATTTAGATGCACCTGTATGTACACTACCATTCAAACATTTGGAGTCAGTAAGCTATTGTAATGTTTTTGAAAGAAGTCTCTTTTGCTCACCAAGGCTGCATTTATTTCATACAGTGAAACAGTAAGTAATATTGTGAAAAATTATTACAATTTAAAATAAAATTTCTATTTTAATATATTTTAAAATGTAATTTATTCCTGATATGGCAAAGTCGAATTTTCAGTCTTCAGTGTCACATGGTCCTTCAGAAATCATTCTAATATGCCGGTGCTCAAGAAACATGTATTATTGTCAAGGTTGAAAACAGCGTATACTGTGCATGCAAACATACATAGAGAATCTAACCAGAATTCCTAGCAATATATTTTTCCATTATAAATTATGTTTGGTGTTGTCTTCTTTGTATATATTTAACCATTTATAGCCCCTTGTGTTGATTATTGTGTGCAGCACCTGAAAACAAGGAGAAATGCACTTTTACGATTTTAAGCATTTAATTTACAGAGAAATAAAGTATGAAGTCTATATTTACGTAAGACATAACACAATTTTCTGCCTTGTAAGCACAATAATTTCTTTCAGAAAATGCTAATCAAGTTTTCCATGCTTCTTACAGTCCTTGATATATTATATCCCATTTATTTGTATGTTGGTATGTTTTCTAGCAGATTAAATGCCTCGTATTCACATAATTATAATATTAATGAATTACTTCTGAGGCTAAATAGTCTAAATGACCTCAAATCTCACTGAACATATAATTAGAGAAATGTGGAAATCAAAAACAGCCTGTATACTGTATACATACAAACACAATCAGACCCTGTAACCCTGCACCACCAATTAAACTGTTCTCCCATGGAACACAAATGGTAAATTTTTCTAATAACATACTGAATTTGGCAAGCCCAGTCCTCATTCACTTCCAGTATGTTCTTTAAAAATGCAAAATGTTCCACAGAAGAAAGTCACAGACAAACATGGAACGACATGTTTGGGTGAGCCAGTCATTTAAGCCATTTAAGGATTTAATTCCAGACCATTAAAAAGCCCATATACGACACAGATTTAGGGCAACCACATCTACTTAAAAAAATAAAAATAAAAAAAAAGGACGTTTTCCCATAACTGATGGCTGGTGAACTTTTACGTTCTTCGCTGATCTCTGCATAAAAAGAGTGCTTTCATATTTTCAGCCTTAGGGACTTCCAGAGAAATCTGCTTCTGAGATAATGGCACTGAGACTCAGTACAGTAAGAGGGTTTGGATAGACCAGTATTTTAGCAAAGAGTAAAGGAGAGTATAAGAGCCTGTCTGCATTAGCGTAGACTCATGAGGCCACCGGAGAAAAATGACTGCATAGCTGGATGAAAATTTCTTTCCAATTATCTATGACAAAACTTATGAGGCGATGCAACCTTGTAAAATATTACTCTCTATTGATCACAAATGATCAAAACTTTCTCCCTGCCAGCAGACAGGAGCAAAAAAAGGCCATTAGGAAACTTTACTTCCAGCTCTTAACATACATTATGACTCCTTCAATATTTCATGAAGAACCCTGGGGTTAACCCTTAAATGCATGAATGTTTCACCAATCATTATTACATATTCGGGTCTTTAGCAACCCAGATCTATATATCTAAAATGGATGGATCTCTAACTGCGTCAATAGCATAAAGCTCTCCTGATATTTTAATCAAAAGAATAACCTTTTGAAACTTGAAGACTTCAATTTTAGCATATGATTTTACCATCACTGTCATTGTCAGAGCACATTTCCTCAGTGCATTCAGCATCTGGCTCATACTCACGATCTCAACCATATTCTCAAAACTATCATTTTCAGCATCTTCAAAATCAATATTTTGATCACTGGCAGCTTATTCACCACATCCACCATCAAATAACAGTGACACTTATATTTCATTGCATATAGTAATTGCTCTGCAGTAAACCATTCAAACCAGTTCATCATGAAACATCACATCATGATTGTGTATCAAACATAGGCCTGGGTGATAAAACGGTATCGATATTTATCGACGGTACACCTTCTTCGATATCGATAGAAAAAATGTTCGATATAGTGCATGATATAGGCACGTGTTATGAGTGATGCAGACAGCACACAAAAACATGAACACATGCTGAATTGAGTGCTGTGCCTGCCTGTGATGAGGAGATTGTGAATAAAGAATGAATATTAGTCAAATTTAAAATAAACATTTACATTTAAATGTTAGGTGTGCATTAGGGAGCGTCATTAGTGGCGCGCGAGATGCAGTGATGATGTAAGTGACGTTGTTGCATTTTAATGTTTTGTTAGTCTAGACCACGAGACACGCAGTTGCTGCGTTATTCATTCAAAATATTAGAGAAATATAGAAGCTCAATGCGGAGAAGATCTTGAATGGGTTAAAACCGAAACCAAGCCATTCACACAGAATGCATATTCAGCACATTTTTTTAGACGGCCAAATATGACTGCTGCACTCGCGTGTCACACAAGAGATGTATAGAAAGCCATGCAAAGTTAAAACAATTTAAACTTTTAGAAAACGCATCACGAATTTGTGGAAGTTTATTCCTTTTCCCTGCGTCTCATATGTTTTTAAATGCAATCTGTGTGGATGGCGCGTTGGCTCTTTGGATTAAGCAATGCATAAATACATGATGCTGTTTTGTTCATAATTGTTTATGCAATTTACGAAATTATATTAGAAGTTAATTTAGACGTAATGCACGTTTTTATAGAGTTACTTCCTTGCGTTGACAATTTAAATGTGTTAAATGTGCTTGCTCATTGCGCCCTCCTGTGGCCTCGGGAGACAATTAGACCTATTCAATAAAGACCTAAAAGACCTATATATAAAACATTAGAAATGAAATATGTTAAATTTTTATTGTGTTTGATTGTTAAAACAAAAAAATATTTGTTGTTTGTCTCAATAAATTGTGTTAATCATAAATACAGTGGTTAAATAAAAAATAAAAAATTCTATTGCTTTTTGCTTTAAAAAAGGTTATAAAAAATGTCAATAATTATCGATACCGAACAATATGAAACATTATATCATTGATAATTTTTTTTAGCTATATCGCCCAGCCCTAATCAAACAGTGGAATAAAGGTACATTTCACTTATTGAGTCATACGATATTTAATTATTGTTGTGCAGGAAAAATATACGTCCACCATTACCTACCTCAGGTCGCTAGCAACCCTATACACTTTTTCTTTTTTTACAAAAAATTACTTAGAAAACAGTCATTCATATTATAGTCAAATTTTTTTTACTGTATTTTATCACATAAATGCAGCCTAAGAAACTACATTCAAAATACCCCAAACTTAGATAATAAATTAATAATCATTTATATAATTTAATTATAATACTATTAATATAATTAATTGAATTAACCACGTATAAAACCCAATTTAACCTCAAGACCAGTTTCTACTCTCATTCATATAAAAACAACTACAACAACAACAAAGTTATTAATAAAATAACAAAGCACAAATTAGATGAGGTTGTTACACAAGCAAAAATATCTGCATTCCCAGCTTCCTTTCATCCAGCCATGACAATATGGTGTATAAAATTGAAAAACTGGAGCGCAGATCTGCACAGTCACAAATCCCAAATGATTCCATTCGATTTCATTATGCAAATGCACTGAAGTCTGGGCACGATTGTCATTGTTTTAGTTTATAAGAAGAAAGCAGAACCTTAAGACAAACTGACAGGCAAACAGACACTGTTCCACAGGACTTCACTGTCTGCTAGTTCTTATTGACCTAGTATTGACACGTCCTTAACTGTTGGCAATGACAGATATGAATATTGATGATGTGTGCTTAATGAAGCTGTAATGACACATGCGTGTCTACACATGACGCAATGTTTGCGTCAATGCAAAGGTCGTTGAGTTTCAGATGAGGAAATAATTCACACGTGCTGCCTTTTACAGTGTGTCCCGTCCACCTGAGACCTCTCATGGTGAAGGATTGATGTTATGTTAATACCACGGTGCATGGCAAGTTCATCAAGAAAATTGTTTGTTATTTAAAAATGCATGAACATACTGCTTCTAGATTATTGTAATAGTTATAAATTCAGCTGACTGGGGGGAAAAAGATTTTAACAATTTTAGTATGAAAAAAAAAACAGTGATATCTCCACATATGTTTCCATATGTTCTGAATAAAATAAAATAAAATAAAATACAATCAAATAATAAACAGTGGAAAACTGATACTAGAAGTTGTCAGACTCTGTTCCGTGTTTTGTGGTTGTTTTGCTCCTCATGTGCCTTCCTTTCCCATGTTTAATTTGTCCCAGGTGTTTCCCATGATGTTTCATTGCTCCCAGGTGTGTCTCGTCATCCCCTCCTCCTGTGTGTATAAATAGTGTTCCCTGTGTGTGCTCCAGGGT
>NW_015540887.1:859104-859327 GCF_001515605.1 Sinocyclocheilus anshuiensis
GTATTGTTCAGGTCATGTTCATGTCTATGTCTACATGTATTGCGTGAGTGTTCCTTTGTATTAATTAAACCCATTTGGATTGATGTACTCCTCGTCTCTCTTCATTCCTTGCTCCTCAGTCCACTCAGCAGTGCACCCGTGACAGAAGTCTTTTGCTTAAAGGGGTCATATGATGCGATTTAAATTTTTCCTTTCTCTTTGGAGTGTTACAAGCTCTTGGTGC
>NW_015540887.1:859491-883541 GCF_001515605.1 Sinocyclocheilus anshuiensis
AGTGTAGAGTAGCACTTGTTGTTTGTCATTTCTCCGATCACAAATGCAGACATGGTTTTATGTTTACGTGGCGCGATGATACGCAACGCGTAAAAAGACAGTACGAGTCATTATAATCAGTAATTATGTCCCCACTGGATGCAACAAATGCCTCGTTTTTAATGGGTTTTATTGGTGTTGTCTCATCGCGCCGGGACATTGCATCACAGTATGGTAAGGGGAGTAACATTTCCGTCACACGCTTGAGGAATTCGGCCAATCACAACGCACTGGATAGCTGGCCAATCAGAGCACACCTTGCTTTTCACACCGATGAGCTTTGTAAAAATTGACGCGTTTCAGAAAGGCGGGGCATAGAGGAGAAACAATAATGTACATTATGTGGATAATAATGTGTTTTTTGAACCTTAAACCGCATAAACACATTGCATTACATCAAATACACAAAATAATGTTATTTTTAGCAATGTCATATGACCTCTTTAAATATGTGAGGGATGCATTATATATTATATTAAATTTTTCTCTGATACACTTCAGGCAATGCTTATTTTTAGGTTATAGCCAATATTAAAATGTGTCTAAATATATAAAATATACACTTAAAAACCAACATAAAATGCTACAAGTGAATTTATGCATCACATTATAATATAAAGCATGAAAAATCAATATTACTATTAGGATTTGCTAAAGATAATATGAACAGCATTAGTACATTATTAGTGTTTTTAACAATTAACTTGAGTTAACGTGAGTGTTATGACCCATTATTAAATATCCAGTATCAGCTGATGAATGAAAAAGAAATTCTGTAATATCAGCAGATAACAAATATGATACAGATACTATTGCGAATGCCTAGAATAACATTCTGGTCATGAGTAAAAGCCTCTTTAGGGAGTTTTTGACCCAAAAAACAAAGTATTTTAAATAAGACCATCACCATACAGTTGTTCAAAAAGAAAGAGCCTGGACGTCTCATTAACGCTTAGCTAATTAATAGTTTCTTATTTTAGAACAACTAAAAGTAAAACCCAGAGTCCAAATGAATTAACCATCATATGATCCAATTCCCCATCCTCTTTCTTTTGTCCAGTAACTACAGAGAGCAGGATGAAGGTAAACACATCTGAAAATCAACTCAAGCATTTGAAGAAGAAAGCGTTTTAGTTTGCTCAAAAAGGCCGCCGGAAGAAAATAAGGATTACTATAGAGCGGTGGGCTGTTACACATCAACCAACATAGCCATTTCCCCTCACCCAAATACAAAACATAGTCTTACAATAGAGGGAGATGGACAGTTAACCAGATTATGATGCATAGTTACCATCATATGACAAAATCAATGCAGTGCATAGAAAGACATAGCTGACTGGGATCAATAGCTGTCCTCTCTCTCAATTAATCCATCTGTCATTCCACACCATTAGCAGAGATCATTCAATACAAGCACAGGAAAAGATTTGTTCACACTCAGCGTTAAGCTAATAATATTTTAGGGGTGAAAAAGAAAAAAAGAGAACAAAATGCCACTGTACTGCCCTGCCAAATTATTATGAAATGTGGATGTTTTAAATATCTAAATCATATAAAGTGAATAAACTAGTCTTAATCAACTCACCTTTTTACATAAACCATGAGAAACCATAAAATCCCTTCATTTAACTGCTTGGTTCAGGCTTGTTCGTATCAACAGCTTATCAGCGCTTTGATCCGAGTCTGAATTGATCCATGTCTTCTTAGTTCAGTGTACTGCTGAAGTAACTGAAGCGCTGAATGAGTTGGCAAAACCAGCATCATATGATCATATACTTGAGTGACTTGGAGATCTGTGGGAGCTGTGAACTGTTTCAGATGGTTTAGATTTGATGAACTGGTTCACTAAAAAAAACTTGTTCAAAAGAATGATTCGTTTGCGACCCGGACATCACTCCAGACCGTTTGCCTGCGACTATGATTACACGTTATAATGTTGTAAATAATGTTTATTTTCTTGCGCATACTGATTGTTTTGCTTCATAAGACCACAATATATCGTCAGGAGCCGCGAGTATTAATTCTATCTTGCCTGGAAGGTTTTTTTTTACTCTCAAGTGCCAGTAGCTGCTGAGTTGCATTTTATGAAACACCAAGCACCATTGTTTCAGCTAAACACACAGTACATAAGTGTGAGCAATACTTATGCAATGTTCTTTACTAATGCACCATTTGATTGTCAATATATATTTACAGTTCACTTCCTTTTATATGTGTATGGCATCCTAGACCTGTCAACCTCCCATCCCCATTGAAAATTCTCTGCGGTGTTTTATCTACTGGAAACAGCACACCGTTCATGTAGCCCACCTCTGTGAACTCTGGGCCTTTAATATAGCTCCCCTCTTAATACGCTGAATTAAAGCTCTTCAACCATTAGTTTCTTAGTAATGCTGGCGCTGAGAGCCCAGGTCTCTGAGGGTTGGGATCGATGTGGAACGGCTAAACGGGCACATGTGCAGGGGAGACGGCAAGAGAAAGAGACAGAGAGGGGTTATAAGTCCACGTTATCACACAACACACAAATGGTCATTTATTTTCTCCCTCTCAATCACCCTCACTCCTCACTGGCTTTCTTCACACTGTCATGGCTGTAAATCAGCATGTGGAGTAAAACAGAAAGCTGGAGTGCACCCAGAGGATCTATGGGCTGCACAGGGGAGATTTTCATTAGCACTATTGGTTCTTCCATAAACATTATGTCTTTCGAGGCTGCCAATGCCTTTAAAATACATGTTGGCTCAGAAGCACAATGTGTTATACTTAACTTTAATTGAAGTGAATGCCCTGCCATGCCCTTTTACTTTATAAAAACAGCAGCTAAATGCTTGTCTAACATAGGTGGGGCAATTACATTTTTTCCCACAGACTACCGCAATTTGTTGCTATAGGAAAACGATATGTGTGCTAGCAGCAATAGTGTGTATTGAATTTAATTCAATCAAATGGAGATAGTTGCAACACTTGAAAAAATTAAAGACGACCAGACGTGAAAACCACATCGTTTACGTGTCTGGCATTTTTAATATGCTTTAAAGACAAACCATGCGCAAATTCATCAGTCAACACAATTGCTGAGCATTTTCTCCTTAGAACTGCAGTGTACCAAAGACAGTTATGGTTTAAGACCGTCACAAATACGTAACCAATTCCGTCAATTTGCTTTTCCCATAATTAGCTAAGTGTTTTTACATAGGATGTTGATTTTTAAAAGGTAGCTATCTGAGATGGTGAACAGAAACAGGAGAACAGGTTTGTGTAACATTAACGACACATTATTAGCTGTAACGTGTAACATTGATAACAGTCAAGCCAAAGGCAAATTATTGCTATACCATATGCATGATATTGTAGAGAGCGATACATAAAATGCATCACCATTCAGACAAATCAAATATATAAGTCATTCATCCTCCATTGTCACTACCGTTGTGTAGCGTTTATTTCTTCAGTTAATGTGTGATAGTAAAAACAGGTAGACCAAGCTGGTGTGATTGAGTGGAGGTGGAGACTCGTTTGCATATTCATGAAGACAGTATTTTCAAGGGGATAAAAATAGAAATATGTCATTTTATTTCTCAAAGATACGTTTTAAGCGATAAAGTTACCACCTTCAAGTAAAAATATCAATGTTTTAATACAAACTGCTAATTATTGTAACTGTCAAGAATTTGTCTACAGCGAATGTGGTATCTACATTAATATTAATTAAAAAGATTCAGTGTTTTAGTCCAGTCATTCAGCATTCATTTTAAAATCAAAGATTTCATTCTGCAATTGCACTTGACCTCACAACCAGTAGGCCTAGCAGTTAAATCAAAACAATAAAATATTATGTTGCAATAGTCAGAGATGTCTATCTATATAGAAAAACAGCGAAAAAGAAAACAAAGGCACATTCTGTGTGAATCTCTCCTAAGACATCTGCTTTTGAATGATCTAAAGAAAGATGACACTGAGAATGTATAAAATATATTAAAGGGATAGTTCACCCAAAAAATTTAAATTCTGACATTGTTTACTCACCCTCATGTCGTTTCAAACCCGTAAGACCTCCGTTCATCTTCGGAACACAAATTAAGATATTTTTTATGGAATCTGAGAGCTCTCTGACCCTCCCATAGACAGCAAGGGTCCTTACATGATCAAGGTCCAGAAACGTAGCAAGGAGATCGGTAAAATAATCCATGTGACATCAAGAGTTCAACCATAATTTTACGAAGCTACGAGAATATTTTTGAGCACAAAAGAAAAAAAATAACGACTTTATTCAACAATTCATCTCCTCCGCATCACCCTAGCGCCATTTTGGAGAATATCCACTGAATGTAAATTGCGTATGCTGTTTTGTGTCAGCTGTGCCATGCTGTTTACGTCGTTTACGCTTTGATTTGAACGAAAACAATGTATCTGCGTGGCGCAGCTGACACAGAATAGCATACGCTGTTTGTGTTCAGTGGATAATGAATTTTCATTTTTGGGTGAACTATCCCTTTAATGTTTCAATGTGTTCTTAATTATTAAAACATAAAAAGGAACATACTGAAACACAGTTACATGCTAGAGAAGGCCAAATCTTTTCGATATTTACATTCTTTTAAATCTTATTTTTGAGTTTCATATTTCTGTAAACCAGGGCTCTGTAGTATTTCAGTCACATTTGCTTGTAACAGACAGCATGCAAATAAGTTATCTTTTATTAATAAAATACATGAAATACCATGGAAGTCTGATTCATGCATTTATACAATTCATATGTGTTTCTTAAAGATTTTTTTTGTTTTGTTTTATCTTTAAACTAGTGAGAATCTGAAATAATTTAAAAGTTTATTTTGTAAAAGTCACAAGTACCCTCATTTGCGGACAAAAACACCTAAATAATTACATTTAATTGTTCCTCAACAATATTTGTAAATGACTAATATGCATACTGTGTACATAGAGTAATTAGTCAGTAATAACACATTATAGTTGTATGGTATTTCGTTTCCTCTAAACTCTAAAATAGATTCTCCTCTCCCACAGCATGTAGCTTTAATTGAGGATAGTAGAACCACAGCATTCATGTTTCCCCTCCAGTGCTTTCTGAGAAAAGCAGTGAGCTGCGGACCGCCTGCAGTCCACATCCTTCATCCCCGGGTCAGAGCTGTGGAGCACAGGGTGCATCCCACTCTCACTGTCAATGGCATTTAATCGATTTCAGAGCACAGCTCCAACAATAGAACAGAGAAGCTGAGTATCATCTCAGAAACACACCACAGACCCATGGAGTGTGCTGGGGTTCGCTCAACCTGAGCTCAATGCTGTCCTCTTTATAGATCATGTCTTTCTCCGAAAAAATATGTTTTGTGAGATGTCTACATTAAAGAATGGATGGTCACAATGTTATTACACAGAAACACACAGGGCCAACACTTCAGCTATCCAATGTTTGTCCACAGAAACATCACTACTGGTTATTTTCAGTGTAATCTTTATGGTGAACATATGTGGCATATTATCAATAACAACAGACAATAATTTTGAATTTTGGAAAATGTGTTTCCAGTAAAACAATAGAATCAACAACTATAGCCTAAAAGGCAAGCAATACTGAAAATATAACCATTTATCTTGAATTAGTTTTTTTTTTTAACATATATTTAGTTTTTATTTTAATTTTAGTTTGCTCAGTAATTTTGTTATATGCTTTAGGGTTGTGACGGTGAGGACATTTTCCCACCGGTTAATCGACGTGTGACAACACCGGTAATCACCGGATATTGCATGTTGATATAATCACTGTAATCGTTTATTGACCTTATTGTCGTCTTGTCATCTTCTCGTTTTAGTCATGGAGAAAAAAAGCTTGTTTCGTATTCGTTTTAAAAATGACTCGTTTCAATGATTCAGAGTCGACTCTTTCTTTTGAGAGACAATAACTTTATACACGGTGCTCTTTCAGATTTAAAACTTTGCAGGATGTTTTCATTCACTTATAGCTGTGTTACACACTGCATGAAAGGTCATTTTCAAAAATCCATAATAGGGGCACTTTAATGAAATGAATTTACAATACTATCCTCTAGGAATGTTGACTGATATGCTTGAAATACTCAAATAATTGTGGCTTCGCAGGTCTTAGCAGTGACGGTTGGAAACCAGCCCACCGTGACGAACCCCTTCCCTGCTGTGGAGCCGGCTGTGGTGAAGTTTGTGTGCGCACCTCCGTCATGTCTCTCACTGACTCCCATCTACCTGAACCCTCAGCTGGATGTGTCCTGCCCTCTGCTGCAGCAGAACAAACAAGTGGTGAGCGCTCAAACTCTCAGACATATAGATGTAGTCTTATTATGACAGGAAGTTCAGGAGTGTTTGTACTTGTTCTGTAGGTGCCTGTTTCCAATTATCACAACCCAGAGCTGGATGTGGCGGCCTTTGACCAGCAGGGCAGGAAGTTTGATAACTTCAGCTCTTTGAGTGTGATCTGGGAGTCCTCCAAAGTTTCCCTGGCGAGTATCGAACCAACCATGCCCATGCAGCTACACATACATGAGGACGACAACAAACAGCAAAAACTTCACGGTACCTCACACTGATTACTTCAGACCATTCAGAATTATGAAATATAAGTATGTATTAGGAATAGATGGTATGAAAAAATCATATTACTTTTAACAGTATATCGCATAACAGCATATATCACAATTAGGGATGTCACAGTGAGGAAATTTTAAACTTGTGACAAAACCAGTATTACTGGTAACACCAGGGGCTTTGGGCTCTTTCACTTTCACTTTTGAATTTGTGATCTTGGTGTCACATTTTACAAGAAAACATAATTGTCTGTTGCACTTACATTTACACACCTTTCACTGACTAAAACAAATACTTGAAAGATGGATTCATTATTATTCTAAATGAAAAGCACAGCAATACAACATCACAATGACAAACTAGCTTATAATGTTTATTAACAAAAATGAATAAGACGAGGCATGGCACACACCACATGCTGTATTATATATTGACTAATAAATTACAGAAAGTTTAGCAAACACCGTGTACACAATGTAGTGTAACATCAGATAAACAGCAAAAGTCAACAGGCTTTTCAAAATCCAAAATATTGCCAAACAGGCGCTTTTGCATCTCGTTTTGAAACTAAATCATCCGTCATCGTCTTGTCTGTCTCACCCCACTCTTCTTGTCAGTCAGCTCGACTCACTCTCCTCACTGGAGAAATTAAATCTGATCTGTGATGCGACTGTCGTTCGGCACGCTGCATTGAGCAGCCGCGTTCAGTTTTTAATTGTAGTGTCTGTTCTTTTACTGAACTAAATTATTTTTATTACTATAAAAAAATCAAAACGACGGTGGGGGTCGGTGACGCGGTGGGCAAGTGACGTAACCGGTGTTGCGGCTTAACACCGGTATCACCGTCAGCACCGTCTATCGCGGCAAGCCTAATATGCTTTTGTCTTTTAAGATTTATTTATTTAGCTTTAATTTAATTCAATATTTTAGTTGCAGCAATTTTAGAACTTCAACAAATTAAAAATAGAAATGAAGAGTTCAGATGCAAAAGCCTCTAAGTGCCATTTGAAATTTTCTTCTAAAATGAGCATATTTATCAGGCTCCTATGTGTAGGTTCAATAATTTCACTTTAATGGCAATGAATAGGCTCTTTTAATGTCATTAAAGTGAAATAACTGAACAGAAACATAGTAGCCTGAGAAAAATACTAATTTTAGAAGAAAATTTCAGATGGCACTTAGGGGCTTTTGCATCTGAACTCTTCAAATGTTGCCTTGGAAACTAACTGAAATAAGTTTAAGATTTTAACATAATTTAAAATTTTATTTCAAAAAGTTTTTTTTTTAATAGTTTAGTTTTAGTTAACAATAACAACACTTCTTGCAACTTTACTGCCCTCAAAAAACCTAATTTTTACATAATGTTTGAGGCGGATGTATTTGAAACATCTTTTCTACTTATCTAAAATAAATATTTTCAATAAAAAAGTACAACATAGGTCAAGTTTGGAACGACAAACGGGTGAGCAAATAAGTTTTATTTTTGAGTCAAGTATTCCTATAAGCTTCCACAGTAAGACTGTAAACATAAATTGTTTTTATACAGTGAAAGACAGATCAAAACCATCTTTGTTAATCAAGGCCACAGATGCAGTACACAAATACTGCATATAAAAAAGCAATACTACTTAAAAAAGCAACCCAGAATTCTTCTAATAACCTGCATTGGACCTTTACTTCAGACATCATTGCACTGCGATCAAACATTTAAAACTGTGATGCTTATTAAGTATTAAGTAAAAATGTTTGATTAGTGTCTTAACAACAAGCTTGACCCATATTAAATGCGCAACAGTAAAGTCAATTTAAAATGAGATAAAATAAAAGAGGTAGTCCCTTTTTAAGATAATCCCCAGACTTTCATGTGTCTCACAAGTCCATTGCTGCCCACTGATCAAACAGAAACATGAAATGCTGTGAAATCGCCACATAAAGTGATCCATTAGCCAGAGAGATGCCCAGAGATGAAAGGCATCCTTGCATCCTGCCCTACCGACGCAGTGCTCCATGTAAATAACCTTTTGCTCCGAATAGTGCCCATACATATTCAGTTAGAGAGAGAAAGGGAGAGTTCATGGGAGTGTTTTCTGAGTGTGTGAGCAACAGAGCGAGAGAATTAATGCACGTCATGGCTGTCTGATTATTTTCCAGGAAAAAGCATGGTTATAAAACTCACATTCATATTCACACACACACCAAACAGCTCTCTAGAGTGTGTCCTATACAGTTACATTTGACATTGTTTGCCTTCATACAGTAAATACAACTTAGAATCTGCTCACAATGAAGTTACCATTCTATGTGGTTGTCAGAAATACAAAATGCTTTGTGAAGTTATGGAAATTCAGAATAAACTGCAGTTAGCTTTGTGTATTTTCACACAATTCCTGCGTTGGATGATGCAAATCAAGTATTTTGTCTTTGGTTGCTGGTTTATTGCTTACTGTTACGTGTTTTCTGTTGCTCTGTTTTTGCCCTGATGGGTTATTACTCGGTTTGTTTTTGAACTCTTCAATAAATGCTGCATTTGGATCTTCTTGTTTTGGAGCATTCCGTGACACTTTACTGGGACTGTACAGCATCACACCACCAGACACCTTTTACACTTTTTAAATGCAGAGAGTGTGCTTGACTATGTCATACATCTGGATATTTGCCTGGTAATGGCATTCTTTTCCATGATTTGATGAATGACCGATAGACAATGTAAAAAAAAATAATAATAATAGTAAAGCTCGGTACTAGTAATGCCAAGGTCATGGGTTCAGATTCCCAGAGAAAAAAACAAACTGATAAATATTTAATACCTTGAATACACTGAAAGTTGCTTTGGACAGATGTGCAAAACTATATAAATAAATACATTTATTGGGTTTTATTTATAAGGTACATTACTGATCACATATTTTGGGTCGTAAGGTTTTTTGATGCTTCTGTATTTATTTGATAAAAATACAGTAAAACAGTAATACTGTGAAATATTCTTAAAATTTTATATATATATTAAAAGGTAATTTATTCTTCTGGTGCAAAGCTGACTCTTCAGCATCATTACTCCAGTCTTCAGTGTCACATGGTCCTTCAGAAACCATTCTAATATTCTGATTTGCTGCTCAACAATAATTTATTACAGTATTATCGATTTTGAAAATAGCTGTAGTAGTGCTTAATATTTTTGAGGAAAAAAATATACCAGTATAAGTTCATGGTAATTTACATTCTATATTATGACTAATTCACACAAGAGAAGGCATGTTTGCATGAAAATAATTTTATTGAGGGACCTGAGACTTGTTTAGGGACCACAACATCACAGAAACTTGTAGGCTCTGTTGACTGGAAGGCTACCACCTAGCAACCAAAACAGATTAGCAACCGCACTGACTGCCAACTACCAATGAAACCTGTTTTTCATTCAAAGTTTTGCACGGGCAAGCACCATTCACTTGTACTTCAGAAAACTGAGAAATCATTTCATCCTCTACTGGCTTGGCTTGTAGTAAAATAAATATTTTACTGCAATTCAAAACGAGCATGTGACAAATGAGACAATGAGCTCTGGAACACTGGCTCTAGACACTGGAAGTGTTGAGAAGAAAGTAGTAACCTTCCCTTCAGATAGAGACTAACCACTGCAGCCTCTACTCAGTGTTAATTAAGCAATTATTAGCTGCCACTGACAGAGAGCTAAAGTAGCTTGTTTTCATTAAGATTCATGCCAAGATTTACATCTTTGTCAGTAATCAGGCAGCTGATCTCACTTTGGCGGTATATTTTTTAATTATAGACATTAAATATAATTACATTATATTTAATGTAATTTAATACATTAAAGGGTATTGTTTACTTTTTAGTTTTATCTGCAATAATATTGAAAGGTGTATTTCATTAAAAAAAAAAAAAACATTCCATGCTGATACTGTATATCATACTCGTATATGTCATCAAAAGATGACCTAATTCTCATTCACAGTTGTCTGGGCTAATCCCTTGTGTCACTGTTCCAAAACCACCCCTGGTTTGGGGGTAGGGGAAAAAAAAGTAAAATTTGACATTACATTTTATACATTAGCAAAAAGACAAAGTGACATTGAAAGGAATAATTCACACAAAAATGAAAATTGACAGAAAATGTATTTCCCCTAAGGCCTTCCAAGATGTAGATGAGTTTGTTTCTTCATCGGAAGAGATTTGGAGAAAGCTAGCATTAAATTACTTTCTCACCAATGGATCCTCTGCAGTGAATGGGTGCCATCAGAATTAGAGCCAAATTACAAGTTCATAATCCATAAAAAAACACTTCCTCCAAGTGAAAAAGGGCATCCTCTGTTGTCATCTCACATCAAAATCCACTAATATATTTAATCAGAACTATCTGTTTTGGACTGTTTTAAGAATGGATGATTTTTGATCTGTGCATATTTATATCCGGAATCAGATGAGATGACTTTTTCACTGGAGAAAGAAATTATTAGGTGATAGAAGACTCGTTTGTAATAAAAAAAAAAAAACGTCTTAATGGTTGATTTGCTTCTTGCAAACATACAGCATTTCACTTCACAAGACGTTAACTGATGGATGTAAGTCATGTGGATTATTGTGATGTTTTTATCAGCTGTTTAGACTCTCATTATGATGGCACCCATTCACTGCAGAGGATCCATTGGTGAGCAAATGATGAAATGCTAAATTTCTCCAAATTTGTGCTGATGAAGAAACAAACTCCTCTACATCTTGGAGGACCTGAGGGTGAGTACATTTTCATTTTTTGAAACTATTCCAGTCTTGATGATTTTACATCACACCTCTAAATGTACTTATTAGCTTTGGATTTATTTATTTATTTTTGATAAAACAGATTGTACTTTGGCACATTTTAAAGCAGCGTCCAAACAAAATATTAAGAGTGCTGAGGAAGGACATAAATGTGTTTTGGTCCGACTGTGTTGCTGTATTGTACACAGCAGTGTCTTCTCCATCCTAATCGTGGTCGGGGATAAGACATGGAGGGTGAGGAAGAGACTTGAGTGCCTCTCTCTCTGAATGCACAATGGAGCAGAGGGTGAGGTGGGAATGTCAACGGCTCTTTGGCGCACTGAACAGCATGATTAAACAGGTCAGGCAGCGAGCTGGAGAGATTTTGTGTGTATACGTGTGAGTGCGTGTTTAAAAAGACTGAGAGTGTGAACCAGCATGTGTTTTACAGCTCAGGATGTCATGGTGAAGACGTGGATGATGGCAGCAGGCTCACTTTGACTGATGTAGATCTATTATGATTGATGGGAGTTTATCAGCGCAGATCATGTAAACACTGCTGCATAGCTGCAATTTCAGACCTCATTCACTAGCATCTGCTTCTACTGTATTGGGGTTAACTGATTACATTCACCTGCAGGTGTCCTCCCACAATTCACTGTGCTTCAAACAAACACACCCATCACAATGGAGTTCACATGCGGTGAAGCCGTCTGATGAGAGCAGTGAAGAGTTTACATTTCACTATCTGCATTCATTAGGAGCGCACTTCATCATTTTCTACATACATTACCATTTATGAAGAGCTGATGAGCAGATGAAGATGTGGGTCATGTAATACTCTCATAAAACACCCTCCATACAGCAAAACTGCGGCTGCAGCAGATAACAAATGGTCACAGTGAAACCTCAACACTCTATTTCACTTAACTAAACCAATAACTGTCTGTACACACTTGACCTTACATTAAATACAATCATACACGTTGGTTACACTTTCTCTTGATCCTTTAAATCAAACACACCATTTCCTGCAGTGGCTTTAGGACTCCTGTGTAAACACCCTTTTCGCATTTAAAATGAGTGATAGAGCTGCAAGTTTGCAGTTGAGTACAATAGTGATGAGAAGTCTGAATAATTTATGCACATCAGTTCTTTTAAACAGTCACAGTTCTATACCACTGTATATACTGAAAGTTTGAGGTCTGATTTTTAAAGTCTCTTATTTTCATCAAGTTGGCTTTTATTTGATCAAAATACAGCAATACTGTGAAATATTATGAAAATTTTCTGTTTTTAATGTGTTTTAAAATTGTATTTATTCCTGTCATGGCAAAGATTAATTTTCAAGAGCCATTACTCCAGTCTCCAGATGAGCTGCTTAATATTTTTGTGGAAACTGTGATACACTTTTTTCCTTGATGAATTGAAATTCAATTTTGTTTTAATGTATTTTACATTGTCTTTGCTGTTTTGATCAATTTAAGCCATCCTTGCTGAATATAAGTATTAGTTTATTTATTTAGTTTATTTTATAATTTATTTTATTATTTACAGTATCATTTCATTAAAGAAATAATTTCATATTACCATAGTAATAATAATAATAATAATAATAATAATGATTAAAGGTATAGTTCACCCACCCAAAAATGAAAATTTTGTCATCATTTACTCACCCTCGTCACCCTCGTGAGTATATGTAATAAATTTTATGTTGAATCAAACAAAATATTTCTTGCTGAAGCTACTTTTTGTAATGTCTGTTTGATGCTATACACAACATTCAATTATCTTTTGGGAGTAATTTCTCAGCCAAATTTGATTTGCGATTAATTAGATTAATTAATTGCCACATCATGTAATTAATTAGATTAAATATTGTAATCGCTTACTAGCCCCTTTATATATATATATATATATACATATATATATATATTTGTCAAATTCTTGGTTTATGCCAAGTGCTCTTAGCTCATTCGTCGGTTCTCGACTCATCAGGAATTGGTCAGTTGGATATGTTCACAATGCACTGTTATCAGTTCTTAATCTGGTTCCTCACAAATCAGATATGTTCAAAAAGGAGTTGATGAGCTGTTAACCCAGATCACAGCAAGTGAAACGTGTATGAAAGAGTCTGTTATTTGTTGACTCGAAAACCACTTGCTCCGATTCAGTCTGATTTATGAACAAGTATGATAGATGCCTTTACGTTTACTGTAGCAATTCAAGCGTGCAAAATTAGAGGCAGGTGAATGTGACTGCTCAGGAAACAAAGGGCTCGCAGCAGATGAGACCTGTTGTGGGTGCAATGTCAGCTGAAGGTGGAGCTGAAGTAGGACGTGATTCTGTGAGCAAGCTGAAATTAAATTCACAGGTTTGATCATTCAGCACTGGCAGCCTTGCTTTGTTGGATTGCCATCCAGAACCATTTGCTGGATAATCTGGCTAGGAGATAATAGTGGTGAATCAAAAGCTTCCCACTTTACAAAAACCTACCAGACAAATCTTTTTTCTTTTTGGGTAAAAACATGCAGTAGCTATGACATTTATGCAAACTAGCAGATAAAGCATCTTTAATATGAACACAGGGCTAAGAATGATATCTACTGTTGCCTTCTGTTCAAATATGCCTACTTCCCTACCATATAGTAAGCGAGAAACAGTATGTGAAATGAGTATGTCCAGATTCATAGTATTTTTAAAACAGCAGGTGAAAAAGTACCCTGACCTACTACTGCTGGAGAGATTCTGCACATCTGATGGGCACTTTCCTATCCCATGGGGCCACGGCAGAGGATTTGTGATTGGCAGTGAAGTGATGCAACTGACGCTTTAGATCAAATGAACATGGCATATGTAGTGCATTTGCATTTCATTCACACTACATACAGTGCACTTTTTAACAGTAAGTGAGCTCCCTATAAAGTGCTGCAGGGATGAGATATTTTCGTAGGCCAAAATCTCTAAGCAAGTGAATGGGATTACAGGTTGTCAGGGATATTAAACATCATCACAGCGATCAGGAAAACTCATCTATTTACCAGTCCACTTTTACAGCCTCGTTGTGGTTTATAATTGCACTCTTGCAAACTATTGTTAGGGTAATTTTTTAGAGACTGAAACAGTTGTCGAAAGCTTAGTTATGGTGATGTTGACTGTGGTGTAATTCATTTGCCCATGATTAGCTTTTTACTTCTGCTGAAGATTAATCATGATGAAAATTATCATGACGAACAAAAAAAAAAAACATGTAAGAATCCTAAATTGTTTACAGAGCTTATTTTCTCCAATAATCCAAAAACCAGTGGAAAAATGAAAGTGCTATAGGACTCGCATGGTAAAATATATTCCAAGTTTTCTAAAGCTATCAGAAAGTTGAAAACTCTTGAATCACTCTTTTGAGTCAAATCTTTTTTTTTTTTTTTGTTTGTTTGTTTGAAAGAATCCATCGATCCAGTTCATGAAACCAGACTGAATTATTAGTGCACAAACTGGACTGATTTGGTTCATTAGTTCAACTCACTGACTTAATGATATGGTCACAACAGTTAACAGCTCACTGGAGGAGAAGATTATCAGTGAAAAACGGCTTAAATATCAGTCGGTTGAATGATTTCAGATTGGAATTTAGCACACAAATACTACATACCACTTGTATAACACTTTATGGCGTTTCTTTTTTTGAGCTTCCTCATTCATTTATGAAAAAAAGAGGCCAGGATATTGCTTTTGTGTGTTACTCCAAAGAATGAAAGTCATACAGAATTAGAAACACACGAAAGTGAGTAAATTATCCTTTTGGTCTGTGTAGAAGTTCTGAAAATTACAATAACGCTTCATTCTACTTTGAGCTCTACTGAATTTTTCTTTGCATGTCTCCTTTAAACATCACCAGCAATACCTAAATGAAACGGCCATTCTGAACACTAATGCAATTGCTTAGTATTCATTTGTGCCCTTCCATTTGATTTTCTTAGCCACTTTTTCTTAATGAACGCTCCTGTCCTCATAAATACGATCAGTCAAGCGTCATCACGCTGATATTACAGTCATGCAGTATGCTGGTGCCCTTCTGTTTTTCTCGTTCTGCTTTTCAGCACTAAATAAGAAAAGTAATTTCTTCGCTTTTTTCCCCACTCAATTGCCTCTAACATGCCCTGGGGGAGATGGGCTAAGGCGCACTCATACATCAGAGCTAAATATGCCCCATAAATAAACCCCTGAGCCACAATGTCAGTGATTGTACTGTTGCTGCACTTTAAATACGCACAGTTTTCCTCTCTGAGAATGACATGTAGCATGAGGACGCTGACAGCTCAATTACAATAACTCAAACCACGTTTCGGTATGATTACACCATTCACCACATCCTAAATCAAGCAATAATTAATAAAGCGTTCTAACAGCATGACAGAACAGAACAATTATCCCTCTCAAAACAGGAGGCAGTATTTGGAAGGAATCACTTTTACAGCAAACGTACACATGATTGCACACTTAAGTCAAACAACAAACAGTGTCTCAGATGTACAGTTGGATCCGAAGATTACTCTTAGTCAGTTATGAGCAATCAAGCAGTAATGATTTGCTGTGTAGTTTATATTGTCTTACTTTCTTGTATGTGAGTGTATTGCATGTATGTGGCTGGATGCAGGTGAATGTGATTTCACCAAGTACAACATGTTCCTGGAAAAACATTCCAATCAACCAATCAGAATTGAGGGATAACTTTTCAGGAAATATCTCTTTTAGGCTTACGATCAGGGTTAGGTGCTTCTACACCCTTGTTAATCAGCTATCATTTCCCACTGATTTTAGGAATAAATTATGGGTAGGTTTTGATTACGGGATAGGGATTGGGTTAAGTCTATATTTTTGGACAGTAGTGTTGATCCAGGATCAACAAAAGATGTTGATCCAGGAACATGTCTTACTTGGCAAATTCACGGCGACCGTTGGATGCACTATATATCCAATTGAGCCTTTGAGATTTGCTATTTAGTATGCATCATAATATGCATGGCTTGAGATGAAGGCACATGGGAGAAGGCTGAAGATGTCATCTATCTCTGATAGACAGATCTACCTGTAAAAATGATCAATACTTTAACAGACAAGGGATTTCCATCTCCATTCAGCATATTGTTAGTCAGCCAATAGACAGAGGTTATATCCCAGCAGCCACTGTCAGAGCCGTCCCCTGTCATTTGTCATCATTTGTTCTTGTTTGTGCTTGCTTGCTCAGTACGGTCTAATTTAAAGACTTACATGCATGGAGTGACCCCTGAAAACCCACTGAAGATATGCAGTTAGCCCTGCTAACCCATGTGTACAGTGGAATATGCTATGCTATATGTGTTTGAACAGGTATTAGCAAGGCAGTTATCTTGATTCCATGTTTAGGACACACAAAACATGTGAGAGACTAATAATTCTCTGAAACAAAAGGTTCTTCATCACTGAAGAAGCTCTTTCATAACTGTGCAACTGCACTTAAAGTATTTCTTTGCTGCATCACCATAGCTACTAAACAGGGAAAATTACATTGAGTATTGGACAAACTAGCACATCAAACAATTGAGCCTGGACTTCACAGACTCCTTCAATATTTGTGTTTGCTCATAAGCTAACATCTAGCATGTAATTTAGCATCTTTGCTTGTTGCAGCTAGCTAAAATACATTTCTATCATGTCAACTCTGACGATTTTAGCATGGTAATGGATATGACAGTGTTAATGTATTTGGTCTTGGCGGAATAGATCTGCTACGCTGCTGCTGCTGTTGGTTATTGCTGTAGTTGTAGATTATTGCTGCTGCTGCAAGCAAGTACAGGAACTTGCTACTGCCAATACATACACATTACGGTGCTGTGAGTATTTAAGACATACTGCTGCTGTGCAAATAGCATATAAACTAACCTGTAACAGATCTGTACAGGTGGAGCTGGGGAAGGTGAAGGGTTTCAGATGAACTCTGAAAGCATGCTGTAAAATGCTTGAGTGAATGCTAACCAGCCATTTAAATGTAAACCAGTAAGCTCATTGGCTACGTGTGCAACATGAACCAATCAGCTTGTGCCAAGTCGTTTAATGCTGTGAATACCGTCAGTTACGTTAAGGACCCATCAGTCTGCGCCATCTAGAGTTTCATGACAGAACTTGCATTTAGCATCTAGCCTCATAACACTTTTTCTACAACCATTTCTCCAATTTGCAAGAGAAACATCACAAACTTGTGCAGCACAAGGGGCTGTGATCAATATTAGCCAAAAGCATGCAGGAACACATAAAATATTTGCACAACTACTGTACATATTACAATACTATTTTTGTGCAAGTCACACCATGATGTAATTAATGTAATTACTAGATTACAACATGGGATGTTCTTCTCAGAGCTGTTCATGTCCTCAGAATTATGCATTTCTATTAACACCGAAATTAATTTGTGTAATTTGGGCAATCAGTAGACAAAACCACAATAAAATATTTATAGGAATTATTAAAATAATTATTATAGGAATTATTAAATATTAATTATCTAAAATTACTGATCAATTACATATAATTAAGAGTTCTAGGAAGTTAACAATCCAGAATCTTGTGATTATGATAATTCCAACACGCACCTTTAGCACTGATGCAGTATATAGTATGTACAGTACATTATTCACAGTATGTGTAGCATGTGGAGACAAGAGCATGCTTAGAATACCAGGATGACAAAAATGCCAAATACACCAGAGCTTCTTGCATGAAATACATTATCCCACAATGCAATGCACCCAACTTGACCTTTCATTTTCAATGTGATGGATGAATTGAAAGATGATAACCGTGATATTCAAATCATGAAATATCGACATCGTGTTAATTTAGGGTGTGACGATATACCGGTATTGGCGATAACCACAATATTTAAAATGAATAGGACACTTATGATAACACGACACACAAATAGCCTACTCCAGCGCCAGTACCTGGTTGACCTCCCAGGTGGCAGTATTGCACCTTAACACTGACACCTGTCAATCAAGAAGAAGACGCAGCGCACGGCCGTGCTACTCCGAGAAGAACCATGTTCAAACAGTAAGTTGCCATTATTTTACTTCTCATGGAATGGGAAACGATACATTAACCTGCTAACAGCGGTTTCCTGTGTTCATATATTTAAATAAAGGGATGATTCTTTTAATAAGTACCACATTTTCTTTACTCGTCTAATTTTAGTATTTTATTTGCAATCAAGTCATGGCCAATACATGTGTGTAGCACTTAATTTCTTTGTTCAAATCTATTACACGATTAAAACAAATCTAGAAAACTGAGTGACCACATTGCTACATTAAATTGTGGGAAGTCGTGGCCTAATGGTTAGAGAGTCGGACTCGTAACCCAAAGGTTGTGGGTTCGAGTCTCGTACCGGCAGGGATTGTAGGTGGGGGGAGTGAATTGTACAGCGCTCTCTCCCACCTTCAATACCACAACTGAGGTGCCCTTGAGCAAGGCAACGAACCCCCAACTGCTCCCCGCTGCAGCATAAATGGCTGCCCACTGCTCCGGGTGTGTGTTCACTGCTGTGTGCGCGCACTTTGGATGGGTTAAATGCAGAGCATTAATTCCAAGTACGGGTCACCATACTTGGCCACATGTCACTATTTAGGTTTAGGTTAAACTCTGCAGTGTCATGCACTTAATGCCTCATCTGCAGCCGTTCTAGATGCACATTAAAGCCCTGTTCACACTAGAAGCGACAAAGCGACACGATCCCATTCATTTCAATGGAGAGCTGACGTTGGCGACGGATGGGGCATGTCCAGCGATGCGACAAAGTTCAGAATCCTTCAACTTTATGCAAATGAAGAGCGACTTTCGGGAGCAACAGCCAGTAGGAAAGAAGATGGTAGAGCTCATGTGATCGTTCTCCTCTCAGCCGTAGATAAACATATGCAATGGGAAAAAGTAGGCTCTGCTTCTCATTCATTTTTGTTTGTATGTATTAATGTATTTGGTCTTGGCGGAATAGATCTGCTACGCTGCTGCTGCTGTTGGTTATTGCTGTAGTTGTAGATTATTGCTGCTGCTGCAAGCAAGTACAGGAACTTGCTACTGCCAATACATACACATTACGGTGCTGTGAGTATTTAAGACATACTGCTGCTGTGCAAATAGCATATAAACTAACCTGTAACAGATCTGTACAGGTGGAGCTGGGGAAGGTGAAGGGTTTCAGATGAACTCTGAAAGCATGCTGTAAAATGCTTGAGTGAATGCTAACCAGCCATTTAAATGTAAACCAGTAAGCTCATTGGCTACGTGTGCAACATGAACCAATCAGCTTGTGCCAAGTCGTTTAATGCTGTGAATACCGTCAGTTACGTTAAGGACCCATCAGTCTGCGCCATCTAGAGTTTCATGACAGAACTTGCATTTAGCATCTAGCCTCATAACACTTTTTCTACAACCATTTCTCCAATTTGCAAGAGAAACATCACAAACTTGTGCAGCACAAGGGGCTGTGATCAATATTAGCCAAAAGCATGCAGGAACACATAAAATATTTGCACAACTACTGTACATATTACAATACTATTTTTGTGCAAGTCACACCATGATGTAATTAATGTAATTACTAGATTACAACATGGGATGTTCTTCTCAGAGCTGTTCATGTCCTCAGAATTATGCATTTCTATTAACACCGAAATTAATTTGTGTAATTTGGGCAATCAGTAGACAAAACCACAATAAAATATTTATAGGAATTATTAAAATAATTATTATAGGAATTATTAAATATTAATTATCTAAAATTACTGATCAATTACATATAATTAAGAGTTCTAGGAAGTTAACAATCCAGAATCTTGTGATTATGATAATTCCAACACGCACCTTTAGCACTGATGCAGTATATAGTATGTACAGTACATTATTCACAGTATGTGTAGCATGTGGAGACAAGAGCATGCTTAGAATACCAGGATGACAAAAATGCCAAATACACCAGAGCTTCTTGCATGAAATACATTATCCCACAATGCAATGCACCCAACTTGACCTTTCATTTTCAATGTGATGGATGAATTGAAAGATGATAACCGTGATATTCAAATCATGAAATATCGACATCGTGTTAATTTAGGGTGTGACGATATACCGGTATTGGCGATAACCACAATATTTAAAATGAATAGGACACTTATGATAACACGACACACAAATAGCCTACTCCAGCGCCAGTACCTGGTTGACCTCCCAGGTGGCAGTATTGCACCTTAACACTGACACCTGTCAATCAAGAAGAAGACGCAGCGCACGGCCGTGCTACTCCGAGAAGAACCATGTTCAAACAGTAAGTTGCCATTATTTTACTTCTCATGGAATGGGAAACGATACATTAACCTGCTAACAGCGGTTTCCTGTGTTCATATATTTAAATAAAGGGATGATTCTTTTAATAAGTACCACATTTTCTTTACTCGTCTAATTTTAGTATTTTATTTGCAATCAAGTCATGGCCAATACATGTGTGTAGCACTTAATTTCTTTGTTCAAATCTATTACACGATTAAAACAAATCTAGAAAACTGAGTGACCACATTGCTACATTAAATTGTGGGAAGTCGTGGCCTAATGGTTAGAGAGTCGGACTCGTAACCCAAAGGTTGTGGGTTCGAGTCTCGTACCGGCAGGGATTGTAGGTGGGGGGAGTGAATTGTACAGCGCTCTCTCCCACCTTCAATACCACAACTGAGGTGCCCTTGAGCAAGGCAACGAACCCCCAACTGCTCCCCGCTGCAGCATAAATGGCTGCCCACTGCTCCGGGTGTGTGTTCACTGCTGTGTGCGCGCACTTTGGATGGGTTAAATGCAGAGCATTAATTCCAAGTACGGGTCACCATACTTGGCCACATGTCACTATTTAGGTTTAGGTTAAACTCTGCAGTGTCATGCACTTAATGCCTCATCTGCAGCCGTTCTAGATGCACATTAAAGCCCTGTTCACACTAGAAGCGACAAAGCGACACGATCCCATTCATTTCAATGGAGAGCTGACGTTGGCGACGGATGGGGCATGTCCAGCGATGCGACAAAGTTCAGAATCCTTCAACTTTATGCAAATGAAGAGCGACTTTCGGGAGCGACAGCCAATAGTAAAGAAAACGGTAGAGCTCATGTGATCGTTCTCCTCTCAGCCATAGATAAACATTCGCAATGGATAAAAAGTAGGCTCTGTTTCTCATTCATTTTTGTTTGTATGTAAGGATTTAATTCATATTTATATTATATTTAGTGTTTTACCTCCGAAACCTGATTCGCTGTCAAGGCAACCAGTCGCTGCTAGTGTGAACGCAGCTTAAAACTGAATTAGAAGCGCGTTAACTGCATGACTTCATTGGCGCAGGCGCAACTATAGGTTAAAGAGATTAAAAAATGGGTATGCAAGTTAACAGGTTAAAGTATCAAGTTTTGATGTTAATATTTATTCATCATACTGTTGAACTTGACAGTATTTTCTCTCTTGTTATTTCATAGGGAGCTTCAAAGAAGACAGAGAAAGCAAGAGCTCAGGTCAACTGTGACCTGAAGAAGAATAAATGAAAATGCATGTGCCTTGTGTTTATCAGTATCCTTAAGTTCATTGGGTAAAAAGATAAACTAAATAAACAAAGTAAAAATTAATTTGTCTGATTCCCCAAGTTTTCTATAGATATCACGATAAATCGATATTGTGAATTCGTTTGGCCACAATAACCGTGGTGTGAAAAATCTAATATCGTGACAGCCCTAATTAGAAGTAATATCAGATGTGATCTCTTTCCTGACTCAATTTTTGATTTTGAATGACAAAATATATAAAAAACTGATCTTACATGCAATGTGATGACATCATATGACAATGTAGCTATTGCTATTTGAATATAATGCCTACTGTTCCCCGTACTATTTATATAAAAATTGACTAGGCCTATACAGTGTATAATGCACAGTATTCAGTAAGTATTTCACTCCAAACATTATACTTCATAAATCCACTTGAGGCACCTTTGGCAAACTGTTTTCAATGCAATATGATTTGGGACACACTAATCCTATAATCTCACATACTACATATATGCAAATACTGTATATAGTATAGCGTATAAGGTAGTATGCAAATTATACAAAGGCCTCTGGCATTTTATCGAAGGTCAAAGTTGAAGACTGAAGGTCAAGTAAAACCGGGCCAGTTAGCCCTTTTAAATTATTAATATAAATTCATGAGGGAGAAACTGCAAAGTCAGGCATCACAAGTTGACCATGGAGCCATGCCATGTCTACTATGTGTCCAATCAAAGAGTGCCGCTTCACCTGTCAATTATTATTAATTTATGTACCACATGAAGCTGATTCAGCACAGGCCACCCTATATAAAATCCCACAGTGTTACTCAACCTCAACATGTCTCTATGCACCATAGTCTTCCTCACCCTGCATCCCGCTGGGCTCTTCAAATGGCCAGGAAGCTTCCCGTTTCTGAAAGACGTCAATGCATTTATTTTTGGCCTTCTTCATGAATGGTCACAGACCCCCGGTCACGTTCACAGAGACCCCCCTCCCTCCTTCCCTCCCACGCTCTCCCCCAGGGGGCATAAAACCTGATTGATATATCTGCAGCTCTGGGCTCACTGGCCAAGAGGACGATTCCACTGAGAGTATACCTCCCAGCTGTTACAGAGGAGGAGAGGGCAGAAAGTTATTGAGATAAAAAAATAAATAAACTGTATGTGAGCGAATGCCAGAATGAGAGAGAGAGAGAGAGAGAGAGAGAGAGAGAGAGGAGAGAGAGCTGATGTAGTCATGTGCAGGTAAGCGTACACTGGGCTGGTGCATTGCAGGTGAGACTGAGCTCTGCAGTGTTTTTGCAGATGACTCTTCTCAACACACACACACATTCACAAGGACATACACACATGTACTAGGACACATACACACTGACAAAGACACACACATGCACACATTCTTAATTTTTAAAAAGTCTCACTTTCAATTTTACAGTTACATTGTTTATTTTTATTTGTGTATACAAAGTTATGTCATTCAAATTTGGATGGACCAGGCCGATAGGTTCTAACTCAATCTGATATAATTACATCATCATTCACATGGCACAGCTCCTTTTCGCATCAGCAGCCAATGAGCTTGCTGCTCAACATTCAAATACTCGGCTAGTGCTTGCTGTAGCAGCCGCAGTGCACTTCAGAAACCCTTCACCTTCCCCAGCTCCACCTGTATAGATCTGCTACGGGGTGATTTCATGTATGATATAGATGGGGGTTATTTCATATATGTTATATGTGCAGCAGCAGTATTTCTTACATGTCTGTGGATGTATTGGCAGTAGCAAGTCTCGGTACTTGCTCTGCCGCAGCAGCATAGCAGATCTAGCAGATATTACCATGCTAAACTCTCCGAGAGATGTCATGACAGAAATGTTTATTGTGATCTGGTCAGCTGGTCTGAGGTAGTTTAAGATTTTGAGGTTTAGCTGACCAGAGGACATTTTCATTGCTCAGATATTGTTCTTTCACAGCTCGGGAGGCTTAGTTTTTAATTATTTCATATAGGCCTAAGAATCAGTGTCACTGATTTGTGAAATTCATTGGGAAAGAATTACACACAACTGTTGATAT
>NW_015540887.1:884425-892383 GCF_001515605.1 Sinocyclocheilus anshuiensis
TTCAATGGAGAGCTGACGTTGGCGACGGATGGGGCATGTCAAGCGATGCGAGAAAGTTCAGAATCCTTCAACTTTATGCAAATGAAGAGCGACTTTCGGGAGCGACAGCCAATAGTAAAGAAAACGGTAGAGCTCATGTGATCGTTCTCCTCTCAGCCATAGATAAACATTCGCAATGGATAAAAAGTAGGCTCTGTTTCTCATTCATTTTTGTTTGTATGTAAGGATTTAATTCATATTTATATTATATTTAGTGTTTTACCTCCGAAACCTGATTCGCTGTCAAGGCAACCAGTCGCTGCTAGTGTGAACGCAGCTTAAAACTGAATTAGAAGCGCGTTAACTGCATGACTTCATTGGCGCAGGCGCAACTATAGGTTAAAGAGATTAAAAAATGGGTATGCAAGTTAACAGGTTAAAGTATCAAGTTTTGATGTTAATATTTATTCATCATACTGTTGAACTTGACAGTATTTTCTCTCTTGTTATTTCATAGGGAGCTTCAAAGAAGACAGAGAAAGCAAGAGCTCAGGTCAACTGTGACCTGAAGAAGAATAAATGAAAATGCATGTGCCTTGTGTTTATCAGTATCCTTAAGTTCATTGGGTAAAAAGATAAACTAAATAAACAAAGTAAAAATTAATTTGTCTGATTCCCCAAGTTTTCTATAGATATCACGATAAATCGATATTGTGAATTCGTTTGGCCACAATAACCGTGGTGTGAAAAATCTAATATCGTGACAGCCCTAATTAGAAGTAATATCAGATGTGATCTCTTTCCTGACTCAATTTTTGATTTTGAATGACAAAATATATAAAAAACTGATCTTACATGCAATGTGATGACATCATATGACAATGTAGCTATTGCTATTTGAATATAATGCCTACTGTTCCCCGTACTATTTATATAAAAATTGACTAGGCCTATACAGTGTATAATGCACAGTATTCAGTAAGTATTTCACTCCAAACATTATACTTCATAAATCCACTTGAGGCACCTTTGGCAAACTGTTTTCAATGCAATATGATTTGGGACACACTAATCCTATAATCTCACATACTACATATATGCAAATACTGTATATAGTATAGCGTATAAGGTAGTATGCAAATTATACAAAGGCCTCTGGCATTTTATCGAAGGTCAAAGTTGAAGACTGAAGGTCAAGTAAAACCGGGCCAGTTAGCCCTTTTAAATTATTAATATAAATTCATGAGGGAGAAACTGCAAAGTCAGGCATCACAAGTTGACCATGGAGCCATGCCATGTCTACTATGTGTCCAATCAAAGAGTGCCGCTTCACCTGTCAATTATTATTAATTTATGTACCACATGAAGCTGATTCAGCACAGGCCACCCTATATAAAATCCCACAGTGTTACTCAACCTCAACATGTCTCTATGCACCATAGTCTTCCTCACCCTGCATCCCGCTGGGCTCTTCAAATGGCCAGGAAGCTTCCCGTTTCTGAAAGACGTCAATGCATTTATTTTTGGCCTTCTTCATGAATGGTCACAGACCCCCGGTCACGTTCACAGAGACCCCCCTCCCTCCTTCCCTCCCACGCTCTCCCCCAGGGGGCATAAAACCTGATTGATATATCTGCAGCTCTGGGCTCACTGGCCAAGAGGACGATTCCACTGAGAGTATACCTCCCAGCTGTTACAGAGGAGGAGAGGGCAGAAAGTTATTGAGATAAAAAAATAAATAAACTGTATGTGAGCGAATGCCAGAATGAGAGAGAGAGAGAGAGAGAGAGAGAGAGAGAGAGGAGAGAGAGCTGATGTAGTCATGTGCAGGTAAGCGTACACTGGGCTGGTGCATTGCAGGTGAGACTGAGCTCTGCAGTGTTTTTGCAGATGACTCTTCTCAACACACACACACATTCACAAGGACATACACACATGTACTAGGACACATACACACTGACAAAGACACACACATGCACACATTCTTAATTTTTAAAAAGTCTCACTTTCAATTTTACAGTTACATTGTTTATTTTTATTTGTGTATACAAAGTTATGTCATTCAAATTTGGATGGACCAGGCCGATAGGTTCTAACTCAATCTGATATAATTACATCATCATTCACATGGCACAGCTCCTTTTCGCATCAGCAGCCAATGAGCTTGCTGCTCAACATTCAAATACTCGGCTAGTGCTTGCTGTAGCAGCCGCAGTGCACTTCAGAAACCCTTCACCTTCCCCAGCTCCACCTGTATAGATCTGCTACGGGGTGATTTCATGTATGATATAGATGGGGGTTATTTCATATATGTTATATGTGCAGCAGCAGTATTTCTTACATGTCTGTGGATGTATTGGCAGTAGCAAGTCTCGGTACTTGCTCTGCCGCAGCAGCATAGCAGATCTAGCAGATATTACCATGCTAAACTCTCCGAGAGATGTCATGACAGAAATGTTTATTGTGATCTGGTCAGCTGGTCTGAGGTAGTTTAAGATTTTGAGGTTTAGCTGACCAGAGGACATTTTCATTGCTCAGATATTGTTCTTTCACAGCTCGGGAGGCTTAGTTTTTAATTATTTCATATAGGCCTAAGAATCAGTGTCACTGATTTGTGAAATTCATTGGGAAAGAATTACACACAACTGTTGATATGCAGAAAGAGTGTAGAGCTATTAAACAATAGATAAATATGGTTTTGGTCAAATTAGTTGAGAAATACTGAGTTCATATTAGGGCTGTGCAATTAATCGCATGCGACTCTCAAGCGCATCTCGTCAGTAAAGCCGGTTCCGTGATTTGTAGTAAATCGCCATCACCTGCTCTCAGATGGAGCGGCATTTAATACACAGAGCCGTAGTTCACTGACAAGCTAGGCAATATCGCGTTCATAATCGAATGCGATTCATCTGCGATTGAGAGATTTACCGCTGATTACAGAACCAGATTTCTGACAAGATGCGCGTTAAATATCGCATGCGATTTATCGTGCAGCCCTAGTTTAAGCTAAACAGTTGAGATTTTAAAGTGATCTCAGTTCTTTCTTCTTTCCTGTGGGTGGTCTTCCAGGTGTATAACTTGTTTATCTGGTCGAACAGCTGGACTCCTAGGTCTACCTTAACAAAAACCACCTTGGTTGGGAGACTAACTAAGGCTGGTTTAAACCTTTTTTTTTTCTCTCCAGCAAGAAACCACATTAATCTAAACTGCATTTATATCTGTGCTGTTATAGTTAACTAAATAAAAGTATTTAAAAAAAACAGTAATTTAAATAAAGCTGAAATAAAACAAAATATAAATATTAGATGAAAAACCTAAACTTAACAAAAATAAACAAAAATCACAAAAGTTGCCTTGGAACTGCTGCAATTACTAAAACTAAAAAAAAAAAAAACTGTAAAAATAAAAACAACCAAATTACTAAAACTGAAATTTATAATGAAAACTGAAAATATAAAAATAAAAGCTAATTCAATAATAAAATTTCCATATTTCTGATGTTGTACCAGTGTTCTGTAAAATCTTTTCCCACAAACATACAGTGAGACAGGCAATTTAAAAGCCTTGCTCACATCTAAATCAATTAGATTACAGTATTCAATTCCTAAATAGATTACGCTACAGTCTTCTTTTCCTAAATCAATCAAAGCCTTCACTATCAGTAAATCACATCCTCTGTCATTTCGGACCACAAATTCACTTTATCACAATTCAATTTGAACAAAAAAACAAAGTCTGAAATTACAGCATTTTGTCAGCTTAAGCTCTCACCCAGAACAGACATTTTATGGTGGCTATAGTCACAGGTTCATTTCTCAGAGGTTTTATAATTTATTCATCTTGATCATTATTTTGGTTTTACTTAAAATGAAGAGGATAAAAAAATTATGCAGCTTCAGCACTGATCAAAGCTATACACCAGGCCAGCTGCAGCTCCACTTCTGCTGGTTCTTTAGTTAATATTAAGACTGTATCAGGCACTGTAAATATTTGATGGTGTGGAGGTACAGAGAAGGGAGAGTGGGTGTGAAATAAATCTGTTTTCTTCCCCTCTTTTACTTTCTACCTCTCTTTGTCTTCCTACACTTTCTTGAGGCTTTTTTCTTCCTACACTTTCTTGTTGTTTTCATCCCAGTATTTAAATTCCTCATTGTCTTTTACTCAGAGCAAGCAGAATACAACAGTAGTCTGTGTGCCGTTCAGAGAACCATAAAGCATTCTGATGTATGATACATCACATCTTTCATTATCAGAGCACAAAGTCTGATCCCGGCTTTCAACCTATTCATTACCAAACTAACTGATCCTCGTCTAAAACAAGCCGCCATCTGATCTGTGCACTAGCATGCTCATTTCACACCCACCATCACAAACCCACAAAAAAAACAACAACAATAGAAACCTGTCAAGAACGCAGGGGGATCGTCGCAATGTTTGGTGTTCTCTCCTGGCGAGAGGGTCATTTCAGGCTTTCAGAGTTGTACATGAGAGAATGACTCAGACCATTAATGGACTGTGGACGCGCGGCTTTGATAGGGGTCATTATGGAGTAACGCCGGTAAGTGGCCGTTAGAAGAGGAGGACAACTGTGAGAGGTGCATATGAGAGGATTGTGTTGGGTCATGATGATGGGAGAGAAGATTCGGCTGGTTTATTAAAAGGACAAGCAACCCTGTTTGACTTCCATAATTATCAGGTCATTTCCAGCCGAGGTTCAGTCTCTTGTTTTAATGTCAGAAACAAAAACCTCCCACCAGATGCCCGCAGCCTTTCATCGACCATCAGACAGTCATATTCGGCAAGCTCTGATCTGATTAAACAAAACTAGTAAGGGCACACGGGATTTAAAACACATATAAACCCTAAAACAGCAAGTAAAACCAACACAAACCCAGATTGGATGCATTACATGTCAATCAAAAGGTCTCTTCCTGTCTAAGTGGTCCAAAATAAGCTGCAATGTGAAATCTCAAAATGAAATCAACCATAGGAAAGTTAATTTGTGAAATCAAAATGGAAATCAACATAAATTTCATGCCACATTGTTGATTTCACATTAATGATGTCACTGACAAGTTTAGTCTGCTCTGACAAAGTTGTGCATCCGTGTTTGTCATAGCTCACATATTTCATCTCCTATAAAAAGGAGAAGAAAGAATAATCAATATTAATAAATCATGCCGTGTGTAAGAGTGAATACAGGAATGAATGAATGCACACAAGTAATCAAAAATAGCATACAGTAGCTCACAGAGCTAAAGGGTCAGTCAATAGGGATTAAGGGATCACAAAGGCTACGTCACAAAACCTAGTGAGATTACTAGCTGTCAACAGTGATAGTGTTCTAACCTGTTTCATAAGTCACTGTTCTGACAGTTCACTAAAAAAACTACTATGGCATATTCCATTTAGACTCTGTCTAGCTAGCAGTGTATCTGGTTGCCATAACAATAAATTCACATGCATCCTGAGGCTCCCTGACATATGTTTGTGTCTAGATGGAAAACATCAACTGTTCCTGGAACTTGTGTGAGTCTAAATAAACAGTATAAAAATGTTGCAAGAGCAATGCAATTTTGAGTTTATACTACTTAGGTTATCTCGTTATGATCTAAACCAAAAACATTGACTACGTTTACATGGACATCAGTAATCTAATTATTTACCTTATTCTAAATAAGACGATATTATGATTAAGGCGTTCCTTCCCTCCAGAATTTCACGTATAAACATATAGTTTGTTGTCATTATGATGCCATATACAGTTCTGGGTGTTTCATTTTGAATTTACTGAAAGCTTCAGTTAATTATTTGTCATGCTATACGAGCAAAGAGACGAGGGCGTTGTTGAAGCCATGCTCTTTTGTTTGCCATGAAACGGTTGAGCACTGCCGTGTGTGTATCCTGTTGCAAATGTGGCGAAAAGTCCTACACAACGGTAATAATGTGATTAAGGTGTGTACATGTCTATACTGCACTTCAATAATGCGACTAAAATAGGAATACTCCACGTCTTAATCGATTTGATTCGATTTGTGTTTACTTCAAGTATGACTTTAGCCAGATTAAGTTAATCAAATATCTCTGTTTACATGGTAGCTTCTTAATCAGAGTATTGTCTTAATTGTGTTAAAATCGGAATATTGTTGTCCATGTAAATGTATTCACTGTAACATATGTTTTATTGTAACATTTATATGTAACATTGTCTAATGTCAATTAAATATACTAATTAAAACTACTGTCATTCCCATCATTATTCATTCTTTCAGGGTATATGGATTCCTCCTGCGAAAAAAAAAGACAATAAAAAAAAGTTCCAGTTTAGGGTCTGCTAGCTAGACTATATATTTAGCTGCAACAAAACACAACAAAATGTTCCAGTTTAGAGTATGCCAGCTAGACTAGCTATGTAGCTAACAATGTATCTGGTTACAACAAAACAAAACATGCCAGTTTAGAGTCTTCTTCCTACAGTAGACTTAGCTAACAATGTATCTAGTTTAAAACAAAATGTTCCAGTTTCTGCTAGCTAGACTAGCTATTTAGCTAACATTGTATCTAGTTACAACAAAACAAAATGTTCCATTTTAGAGTATGCCAGCTAGACTAGCTATGTAGCTAACAATGTATCTGGTTACAACAAAACGAAAGTTTAGAGTCTTCTACCTATACTTAACTAACAATGTATCTAGTTTAAAAAAAAAAAAAATGTCCAGTTTCTGCTAGCTAGAATACCCAGACAGCAGCTGACTCCGCGCCGGATCCGTTTTCAAACCGGCAAATCCGCGTTACAGTCACATCCGTTTCAGTGCTGTAACACAGATCCAGCCCGGGCGTGGTTTCAGTGGGCGGGAATTACAGTCGCAGAGCGGATCCGGGCCGCGTCCGTGGAAACGAGCGTGCGTTTTTTTCTGGAGTTCAGTTCAGAACAGAAGACGTCAAGACTATCGAGGCAGATACAGACTGCTCGCTGTTATCCTCAAAAACCTCACCAAGGTATGTCACACCATGTGATCAAACTGTTCTACTAATAAATGAATTTCTTATTATGTTGTGTACTCGATAACTTAAAGGTTTGGTGTTTTTATTGCTCCTTAGATCGGTGTTGGACTAATGTTGGCGAACACTTAGGCCTAAGTTATCAGAGGACTTGCTAACATGAAGAAAACATCCAGAGGTCTGTAATTATACGTAATTAACGAATTTTAACTTAATTACTTAATTTAAACTTTAGTAATTTTAACTGCTTCTATTGAGCTTTGATCAAAGCAATAAATAATATTTTGTAATATAATAAGTATGTTAAAATAGAAAACCATTATTTTAAATTTTAATTATTCACAATATTACAGTTGATCAAATAAATGCTGGCTTGATAAACAATAGACTTATTTCAAAAACATTAAAAATAGTAATATGTCCAAACTTTTGACCAGCCCAGTCCCCTTATTAAGCAGGCAGAATGCTTTAAGGTGCATCCTGAATGATAAAAACAGAGAGGGGCACTGAAGAGACAGACATGTATTACATTATATTGTTTGGTATGGTTTTTTATTTATAAAATCTTTGCCAAAAGATGCTTTTATTTCTGTTAACAGTATGCTCCATGTTAATTGAGTAAATTAATTGAGAAATTGTCCAGCAACACTATATAACAATTTGTTTCAATTTCAGGTTCCACCTGAGAGCCGGGACTGTCAAATAGTAAGGTGAGTCCTTTTTTCTTTTTCTTTTAAGTGTTCAGTGCAGGTTGAGTTATTCAAGCTATTTGAATGCCACAAGGGATAATTGAGTATTGATAATATTGAGTGCCTGATAATGTTACTAGTGCTGTTCAAAACATACTGTCTGTTAGGACCGATTGTGGCTTGCAGCTTTCTGGAGAAATGCTCCTTCAAATAACTTCACACGCAGCATCCTGAACAATATACCTGTTATGACAGTCATAATGCTATAGTCTGTGTGCCATTTGGGCA
>NW_015540887.1:892826-894471 GCF_001515605.1 Sinocyclocheilus anshuiensis
TGTGTGTGTGTGTGTGTGTGTGTGTGTGTGTGTGTGTGTGTGTGTGTGTGTATGTAGGCCTATATATATACAAAATGAGCTGGACCAGATCCGGCATGGTACTGGACCAGATCCGGCCCACATTTGGGCCAAATCACCATATAAATCCGTGCTGGTATTGGCCCGTTGTGCCAAAAGACACCGGTCCGAGTCCGTTGTGTGGATCTGGACCAGAATTTCCGATGGGTCTGATTGATGGGTCAGATGATTTTTGCTATCTTGGTAGCTATCTATCTAACAATGTATCTGCTTGCCATAAAAAACAAAACAAAACAAGCAACAAAAACACACACACATAATAATAATAACATAAGCAACACAAAAAATACAATTTGGTAACATTAGTACAGGGACCAATTCTCACTATAGCATGCCTATTATTAACATATTAGCTGTTTATTAATATTTATAAAGCACATATTCTGCATGACCATATTCTACATCCCTATCCTTACCCAATACCTAAACATAACAACTACCTTACTAACTATTAATAAGTAGCAAATTAGGAGTTTATTGAGGCAAAAGTCGTAGTTAATTGAACCTTAAAATAAAAGTGTGACCTAAAATTCTTTACGAGATGATTCTGAAATTAGCTTGTAGTTAAACCAATGATGCAACAGTTTAGGCACAAAAATGATAACCTAAAAAAAGATAAAGACAACCTCCTATCAATAATTTTAAGAGCTGAATAAAAATACCCTCACATATACCTTGGCTCCATTAATCAACTTGGACAGAACTTTGTCATTGCACTTGTCGCTTGCGGAATCGTGTTATTCATGCAGGATACATGCAAATTAGAACTTAGAAGTTATCAGAATAATTTGAGACAGCCTTTGCATTAGAAACATGCCCGAAAGCCATCTATGTAAACAGCTTAGTAGGTTTAAAGCAGAAGAAACATGAGCAGCTGATGATGAGGTCATCACAGCGAGACACAAATGAGCAGCAGCGGCTGCCGCAGTCCTAAAGTGCTTACAGGTTATCAATAAGAGCGCTCATGTGATAGACCGACAGTCATTTGAAATGCACCTCATCCAAAGCTAAATCAACTGTGTAATCCTGCTCTGTAGGCAGGCATGCTTGTCTGCACGTGTTTGTGTGCATTTAAGAAAGTAATTGTGTGGTTGCGCGTTAATGATCATTGAGAGGCTTAATTGTCTGTGTAATCCTTTATGTTCTACATCATTGACACTTTGTTCTTTAAGGCTGCTGAAAGATTGTTGTAATGCTGTATTCTATCTTCCTTCCTTAGCCTTTCTGACTTTTAAATGCCAGAACTTTTGCGGAAAAAGGTCATGTGCTGAAAAATGTTAACCATATCATGTTTTATGATCACAGGAACCTGACAAATCTCTGTTCAATTAGTGTCCCCTTTTTGATGATGTCACTGGTTACCACAATGCAAGGGAAAATCAAGGCCAGGCTTTTACAACTTGGCTGAAAGAACCCAAGAACATCCAAACGGACTGCCAAGCAACTACATTAAAACAATCAAAAACCTTGTGATTCCAAGGATTCCAAGATTTTTTATGTTAATCCTTTGGCTTTGACTTTTATGGTGTTTAAGAAGGGGTCTACCAAAACAAAACATGGTCAATGG
>NW_015540887.1:894507-901719 GCF_001515605.1 Sinocyclocheilus anshuiensis
TGGATTCTCTTACTGTACTCTTGTTGGTAACAAAAGGCCTTATGAAATTGTCCAAAATGTTTGAATTTTCTGAATGATGGGCGTCCCAATTCTGTGGAAATCTATGGAGCTTTCTGCAAGCTCTGCACACACAGATGAGTTTGTTCATGAGTAAAGAAGTGATGATCACAAGCCACATGGCATCACCGTGAGCCCTGTTGTTGCTGATATGTTTGTTGCAACAGAATAACAGCAGAGGTTCAGATGTGAATCTTTTGCTCAAGGCCTTCATTGTCAAAGAATTCTGCACTGCAAAATGTTTGTGTTTGCTTGTGTGTATGTGTGACTAAGAACTGCACACACACCAGGGGCATCAAGCAACAAATGAAATTAAATAAAATAACACAAAATAAAATACATGATGTGGTGAAGTTGGGTGAGGGTGAGTTGTGCCACTGTGACGTTTTCCTCAGAATTCTGAGTTTGCATCTCACTTTTTTTTTCGCCACAGAAAAGGTAAATTAAACTTTTTTTTTCCTCACAATTGCAAGTTACCATCTCTATATCTTGCAATTCTGAGTTTATATAACTCATTTATGAAAAAGGGTGAGATAATTGTGAGAAGTCTTGTGTGATAAAAATTTGCAATTACCTTTCATCTATCTATCTATCTATCTATCTATCTATCTATCTATCTACACTGCTGTTCAAAAGTTTGTAATCGGTAAGATTTGTAATGTTTTTAATATTTTTTATTTGATCAAAAATACAGAAAAAAAACAGTAATTTTGTGAAATATCATTGCAATTGAAAATAAGTTTTTTTTTTTATTTTAATATACTTCAAAATATACTTTATTCCTGTGAAGCAAAGCTGAATTTTCATCAGCCATTACTCCAGTCTTCAGTGTCACGTGATCCTTCAGAAATCATTCTAATATGCTGATTTATAATCAATGTTGGAAACAGCATATTAGAGTATGATTTCTGAAGGATCACGTGACACTGAAGACTAATGGCTAATGAAAATACAGAAAAATATCTAACTATCTTAATCCACTGTCCATGATCCTATCAGACATTCAACCTATTTTTGGTTCACAGCCCACCAGAATCATTGCTCTGTGTTATATTTTTTGCTTCCAAAATGGATGCGTGTTTGTTTTCGTACATCTTCACACATTACATTATGCATGTAGCATAAGCAATTTTTACTGTTTCTATTAGTTCACACCTATCTGCCTATGTATGTGTGTGTTTATGAATTGATAAACATGCATATTACCCACTTGAGTGCTTCCGCGTATGTGTGTGTGTTTGTGTGCATGTACAGAAGATTGAAAGGGGGAGAGCGGGTGTGTGTGTAAGTGTGTGCGCACAACCTTCATCGTAACTCATTCATGCTTTCTTGGTGAGTGACACATTGGGGCTGCCTGCGGTTGCTAAGCAGTCTCTCTCCGGTTCCACCTCAGCACCCTGCCGTGCTCTCTCCTGCTGAGCCCAACTCACACGAACCCCGCTGCAGACCCCAACACGCCGCAAATCACCCAATAAATGTCGGCTTGACCCAATAAACGTCCATCATCTGTCCCCGCACAAAAAACTACATTTCCCAAGCAAAGCTTTAGTGACATGCAACAGAGCTCAATGTCCTTCACAGAGGTCAGGAAGCCCTGCTGCAGTGGACAAGGGATTCGACAGAGTCACGTGATACAGTCACATGACCCACAGCATCTTCGGTTTCATTATTAGGTAAAAATGGGGTAGACTGATGAAAATCAGTCTAATAGGAAAATACATTATTCAAAACACCTTCTATTATGTTCCACAGAAGAAAGTCAGTCAGAACGACATGAGGGTGAGTAAATCATTGCAGAATTTTCATTTTTTTGTGTGAACTTAAAATATTCTAAAAAATAAACAAATTAACCAGTCATACCAGTTAATGTCATAGCTGTGCTAAAATACACAATATATAGAATTGTATATATTAGTATTGCATGTATTTAAGTCAAGGACAAGGTTGTGTATATAAAAAAAAATCTATATTAGATTTAAAAAAATGTGTACATAAATATATACAGTGGTGGCCAAAGTTGTTAGAACACCTGACAGATCTGAAAATATTGACCTTGTTTGCCTCGAAAACTTGATTTCATTTTATAATGTTCATGAAACATGCAGATGGTTGCTCTGAGCACGATCAAGTAACAGTGAGGTGGCCAGTCACAGGTGCTTCTGGCAATAGTTTGCTTTATGGGTATTGTAATGGCCAATTAAACAAAAACAACTGAAACCTCTTAAATATGCCAAGTGTTCTAACAATTTTGGCCACCACTGTGTGTGTGTATGTGTATATATATATATATATATATAGAGAGAGAGAGAGAGAGAGAGAGAGAATACATATTAGATGAAAAACTACAAAATAATAAAAAAAAATAGTTCCAAATAATAAACACAGTATATAATTATAGTAAATTAACATTGGGCAGGGAGTAAAACTATTTTAATAAAATGCTTACTATATATGTGACCCTGGACCGCAAAACCCCGTCATAAGGGTCAATGTTTTAAAATTGAGATTTATACATCATCTTAAAGCTGAATAAATAAACTTTCCATTGATGTATGGTTTGTTAGGATAGGACAATATTTGGCCGAGATACAACTATTTGAATATCTGGAATCTGAGGGTGCAAAACAGAAAAAAAAAAAAATCAAAATATTGAGAAAATCGCCTTTAAAGTTTTCCAAATGAAGTCTTTAGCAATGCATATTACTAATTCAGAATTAAGTTTTGATATATTTACGGTAATAAATTTAAATAATATCTTCATGGAACATGATCTTTCCTTAATATCCTAAAGATTTTTGGCATAAAAGTAAAATTGATCATTTTGACCCATACAATGTATTGTTGGCTATTGCTACAAATATACCTGTGCTACTAATGACTGGTTTTGTGGTGCAGGGTGACATTTATTAACACTTTCATTAAAGTAATTAAGGGAAAAAAAATGGCGAATGCAGGTAAAATGATTAAAATGAAGTAAACCGAAAATCAGAAAATCTAAATAATAAATACTACAATAATATATACATAATAGTAAAATAAGACTGGTCAGGAAGTAAAAATATTTACATATGTTTAATATATTATTAATATAGTAGTAACACTTTCATAAAATCCTTCAGATTTTCCAGACTGTGCTATATTGTGAATAAAGTCCCAGCTATGTGTTGTGCTTAACACCCTTTAGTAATACAAATCTAATAATACTTTTATATTTACCCTTGCCTCAGCATTTATTTATTTATTTAGTTCTCGTTGTGTGCAGTAAAACACTCATGAAAGGTGTTTTAAAGTAAGTGAGTGGGAAGACAGAGGAGAGCTCAGGTGGGAAGAGATGAATTAGCGCCATGGCCACCGACTATAAAAAGATCTTGAGTCATGGTGTGTGAGGAACCTGTTTTAGCTCATTTCAGCATTCACGAAGATCTCTGTGCCTCGGTTTCCAGGCCTTCCTTTGTGCAATGCTGAACTCGGTTGTGTTATTATTCATCAGCAGTGCAAGAGCACACAGACTAAAGACCAATAAAGGCTGTGTTTGCGGATACAGCGGTTAGTTTATGTGCTCCGAAACATGATGTAGTCTAGCTAAAAACATGATCTCTCCCATAATTTCCTGTCCACTTTCAACTAGAATTACTAGGATAATTGTTGCAGTATTTAGTATGCATGTAAACTATGTAAAATTTTCTGCATGCATGTAACACATGGATTGCTTCTAAATTCACTTTACCTTAAGCCCATCAAATGTTTACATTATAATGTACACAGACAGACATTTGCTAATGGCCAACAAATAGAAAAAGAACCAGCAGCATGCCTCATCTTTTTATATTCTGCCTGCCTTCTGCATTGCCATAGCATCTCAAAGCACTTATGAGCTATTCTAGAATAAGCACACATACAAAAGCTTTGCGTTGTTGAAAAGCCAAACAGCATTAGCTCAGTACACGACTCACACAGGAGGAGGCAGACAAACTATGGTAACAATAACAGCTCACACACGGAGGTGAGAAGCCAAAAACAAGAGCGCCAGACTCACCTGTGGCTCGTGTTATGATGTGTGTGATTGTGTGAGTATGTGAGCGGCTGGTCTGCAGTTATGCTAAAGTCCTTGATGAAGGACTACAGCCATCCCTTAGTCTCTTCAGCTTATATTTGAGATTTGTGAGCATAAGATATTTTTCAGAAACATTACGAAAACTTAAAAAAAAAAAAAAAAGCTTTTGAATGGTATCACCCAAAAACGAAAACAGTGTCATTACTTACTTTCAAGTTTCCAAAAGAACACAATACCATGCCAACACCATAAAAGTGTCATTCAGGTAGTCCACAATACTAAGTCTTCTAAAGCCATATGATAATTTTCTAAGTTCATTTTTCATTTGTCCTTTACAGTGTTGGAGTAACACATAACAAGTAACGCGAGTTACGTAATCAGATTACTTTTTCAAGTAACTAGTCAAGTAAGAATGATGTAATCAAACAGCATGGCCTATGGAAGTCAAAATTTCTTCAAAATATCTTCTTTTGTGTTCAACAAGAAAGAAACTTATACAGGTTTGAAACGATATTAGGGTGAGTAAATGATGCCAAAAATTCCATTTTTGGGTGAACTATTCTTTTAAGAACAAATTCCTTTTAGAACACCTACCTTACTGCTCGTTTCATGGCAGTTTCAAAGTTAAATGTCCAGAGAGTGGCGCTAAAACACACGTTCAATATGTGACATGGCACGTTTTTATTACGTTGGTACAGGCACATATTGCTGCGTTTTTATTACGCTCCTTGAGGTACGTATTGTGGCTGTTCAGAATTCAAATATCCGGGGAGTGTCGCAAAAGGTTAATGCTCTATCATGTTGGAAATATCCCCTACACCAAACCCAACCCTAAACCTACCTGATAGTGTTAACAATTGCAAAAGTGATATAAAAACTCATTTGTTGATGCAGCCGTGCTATTTTAACTTTCTCTTGTGGATTTGAGCTATTTTGTGGAACCGTAGTATCACGGGGTTCGTACCGGAGTTCTTCATTACTCAATTGCAATGCCGTATTGCATGAGCTACCGAGCAAACTGAATTAGAAAACTCATGCATATGAAGCTGTATATGTGACGACAATGTTCAAAAGTATCAGCTTTCAAATCACGCAGGATGTTACAATTGTTTTGAAGTCATAACATAATATTCTGCAAGCAACTGTGTGAAAATTAGCCTTTATAAATCAAAACTCTGTACCTGTAAATCATACTTTGTGTGAAAAGGAATAAAAGTTGTCAGAGTGTTACTGTCTCTAGTGTTCATTTCAACTGGAAACGGCAGTGATTCATATCTAAAGGTATGCTTTTTTTCAGTTTTGCAGAAATGTATATAGAGGCACGTATTTCCAATGAGCCTGAATATCCACCTGAAGCAAACAGCCTTTTTCAAGGGCCAATGGAGATAGTCCATACATCACCCTTTGCAGGGTTTGAACCTACAACCTACGTCAATCCAAACTGATAACCACTATAGGCTACACCACCCTTAGCTTCCATACTGCACATTGTCTGGTAAATCAGATGGATGTTGACACCTGCAGGTCTTGCTGATTTTGTAAGGGTTGTGAACGTGTTGTTTACTGCACGTGAGAATGTTTGAGTCACATGGTGAACACCTGCTCTGCACTTTCACTGCTCCTTTCATCTCTCTTTGTTCCTTATCAGTGCGAGAGAGAAAGAGATTCAGATTTCTGGAATTGGCAAAAAAAGTAATGAATAAAAGAGGCCAAAGAGCCACTGGGACTGTGTTTATCAGCAAGACATCTAATTAATTTGCACACCCAGTCCTCTGGACATAGTTTGTGTGTGTTTTGCTTTCTTGGAGTCTTCCTCCCTTCAGGAATCTCAGGCATTTCTATTCTTGATCCCTCATGTTCCCTGCCTCACAAGAGCTTTATTACTTTATTACAATTAAACTGCACCATAAAACAAAGAAGACCATGGAGAGTGCATTTGTCTGAGTGTGTGCATTTGAGCCAACAGACAATGTGTCTCATAGACTGTAGTAAACGTTACAAGTTGCACACAGAAATTTCTCTCATGTGTAGAATTGTAAAGTCTGATTCATTCTGATGATTTGGGACATCCAAAATGGTCCTTTCTCTCATATGTGAAGTTATATGATTGCTTGTAGTGAATCAGTACATCCTAAATGGTCCTCATGCTCATACAAGTGCTGGTAATTCTGATTCATTATAGTGAATTGGTTTATCACAAATGGTCCTCTCTGTTAGGTGGCATTATATATTCTGATGCACTGTAGATTTTAGTGAACCAGCTCAATGGTTCTCTCTTTTGTGGCAATATAAATATTGATTAATTCAAGTGAATCAGTTACCCATTAATGGTCCTTACTCTCAGAGTGCTGAGAATTATTATTCATTTGAAACTATATGCATTGTGAAAAGTGCTACACACATAATCTTGAATTGAATTATGATTTAGTCTTATAAATACTGATTCAATTTAGTGAATCAGTTAATCATCACTGGTCCTTAGTTTAACATGTAGCACTGGAAATTCTGATTCATTTGAAACAATACATGTATTGAAAAGTCCTATACTTGAACTGAATTATGGTGAACTAGTTCATCCTAAAAGGTTCTTTCCCTCTTATGTGGTCTTACAAATACTAATTTATATTAGTAAATCAGTTCATCCTAAATTGTCCTCAGTCATATACATAGTGCTGGAAAGTCTGATTTACAGGTGCATCTCAATAAATTAGAATGTCGTGGAAAAGTTCATTTATTTCAGTCTGGAGATTTGAAACAGTATTTTCTAGTACTTCTTTTGTTTGTTATTTTCAGATTTCTAGTCTGGATGTAGTCTGCAAAGTCGGAGGTGTATTTTGGATTCTCTTCTTGTGAATTTTGGATCCTCTTCTTGTGAATGCCATAGTATCGATGATAACATCAACTGGTAAGTTAATAATGTCAGTTAGCCGAAGTTAACTAACTTAGTTGAGCTAACAACCTACTGAGGAAAACTGAGTGAAGAAACACCAAACACAACATATTTTGTATTTTATTTTCCAAGTGTGTGGTCATGTCGTCTGCATCGGAGGTGTATTGGAGTCTTGTGATTGCCTCGTAGCGGTGCTAACAACAGGTGAGCT
>NW_015540887.1:901981-902252 GCF_001515605.1 Sinocyclocheilus anshuiensis
CAATATTACTGCTTTTGCTGTATTTTGGATCAAATAAATGCAGGCTTGGTGAGCAGAAGAGACTTTAAAAACATTAAAAATCTTACTGTTCAAAAACTTTTGACTGGTAGAGTACTTGCCAAATTTTGCTTTTCAGTATGTGTATGTTTTTCCATGATACAAAGTCCTCAGGGGACTGTGGTGATACCCTTTTTTTAAGCTAGTGCATCTGAGGTCAAGATTTGTAATTTGTACTTTTAAAAAGAAAATGTTAAACAATTAAAAATAATAT
>NW_015540887.1:902342-909268 GCF_001515605.1 Sinocyclocheilus anshuiensis
ACTACAGTACTGATACTGTAAATGAAAATACGGTAATAATACTGTAAATAAAATACAGTAAAGACATTGTACTGTAAATGCAATCCAGCTGCCAGTAAGTTACTGTAAAATTTACAGCAACTTATTTACAGTGTGTGTATTAAATAAATTCAATGCACACAGACTGAAGTAGTTTAAGTCTTTGGTTCTTTTAATTGTGATGATTTTGGCTGAGTTGAATTACTGAAATAAATGAACTTTTCCACGACATTCTAATTTATTGAGATGCACCTGTATTATGAAGAATCAATTCGTTCTGAATATTCAAGTCTATTAACATTTTCATTTGAATCCCTGTCCTATGCTTTCAGTTACTTTATTGCTTAACTGAGGGTGATTTTAATACATTAAGTGTAAATTCACTGGTTCAAGTATGATACTGTCATGCTAATTGGAATTAATTGTTTAATTAATTTACTCAAAACTCCTCATTGTTTTGAAGCAAAAACATTTGGATCAGATATTATAACTTAAATCAATGTATAAAAACCCTTGCTCCCTTAAACAGTTTTAATGCAACTAGGAATACATTTGTACTTTAGATTATAGTACCTTTGAAGTTAAAAAAGAGAAGGAATTCAATTCATTTGTTACGCAGATAATACAATTTGGAAATAAAAAATATAGCAAATAAATAGAATGATTTTTAGTAGTTTCACAGGCCTGTGCATCATTTCTGCTGTGGATCAGAGGAAGCTGTACCACATCATGCCCAAAATAAGGATGAAATAGGCAAATTATTTATGGACAACATCAATTTTTACTACCAAACAACTCAGCGAGAAGCTTCTGCAGTTACACATCTTCCTGCTGGCAAATGGCTGCAAGTTAAATAACACACTGTGTCACGACCTGCCTTGTTTACATCCGAGTGAATATAAATATATTATGTGCAAATCTATGATTACCTGGCAATCAGCTTTGAGTTCATATCTCTCTTCCCTGTGGGGGGGCTCTACATTCACTGTGATATTTACACGCTCCTTCTACAGGCAGCTTTATAAAAATCTCCCCAGCGTGAATCAGGGGTTCCCATCAGCTCTCAGCGAGCGCCCGGCGAAAAACGTGGCACCCACGACCGCCGCACAATCCGCAGGTACTCGTGCCCATCAGATCTGCATGAAAATATGATTATAAAAGCCTAGTCACCTAATACAACCCCGCTGCAGCTCAATCCATGCACAGAGACGGGAGGTCTTTCATATGATAATAATTCAGTGATTGCACTCCACCTGACATATGCTCTCGCTCGCTCTCCCTCTCTGTCTGTCTGCCTCTATCTCTTTTTCCTCTCTGAACGCCCTTTGGAGACAGACCGGAATAACTCTTGACACGGCTACGTATACACACGCTCTCTCTAGGGAAGGACTGAAATAATCCTTTGGTATTTTCATGATTCCTTGAGGGCTGAATTTCGTTGGCATATGCCCATGAGGACATCTAACAGGGAATGCTTGGAGACAACGGACCGTATCTCTAATATAGCGCACATGCTCACATGTTCTCCAGTGCCCTGAAGCCTGAGCTTTAATTAGCTTATGAAATATTAAATGCTCATCTGGCATTGTTCTATGTAAAGGCTGCATGTGGCTGGGAATATTTAGAACAGATCGAAGCCTGAACCTCCACAAAGACCTTCTTTTGTGCCTTATGTTCTTGTTTACCTCTTGCACCATGTCGTAACCCGACATGATGCGACAAGCTGGTGCTGCAGAATTGCAGCAAAATTTGAACATATTTAAGGTTTAATATACAGTCATGCGGAGCGGGATTTTGGATCAAGTAGATTTCACAGGGATGGGCTGGAAAGGATAACACCTTAGATTTACAAGGACATTTATGTTTATGCATTTGGCAGACACTTTTATCCAAAACGACTTATATTGCATTTAAGGTATGCAATTAATTAGGTAACGCTTTCCCTGAATCAAACCCATGACCTTGGAGTTGTTCTATTGTTTGAGCTATAGGAACACCTCATTTAAAACATTTTTAATGCATGCTGTTTAAGACACATAGTAGGACACATATTTCCAGAATATTTAACTAAGTTGTTTTTTGATGCAAATGACTTGCATGAAAATATACTTTTTCTCATAATTCTCTGTGGCAAGATGAGAATCATAATTAGGGGTGCACAATATTGCCCAGCATTAGAGATTGTTTTCCCCATTTATTAGTATCTTCCGCTTTATTCCGATTTATTTGCCCATGCTCATTTCCTCAATTTTTACATTTGTTACCTTTTACACTCTCTAACGCCAGTGTTTATCTTTAAAAAAAAAACACTGTTTAAAGTCAGTATGTCTTTCCACATTTGAATTAAATACCTTCTGATGTTCATTCATGTTTATTTTGTGCTATAACTAGTAAAAAGATGATCGGTTAAGGCGCTACGGCGATCTGTCACAACACAATAAAGAGCCATAAGATGGTATTTATTGTTTGAATTTCTTTAAAAAATTACAAAATTTGAAATCGGAGACTTTGTTTCATACCATAAGTAACCTGCTCTGTCTTGTATGTCGGTGCATTGTCAGTTTTCTTGTTGTTCCGCAATGTATTTTTTACTGTGTGAGAACAAGATGTGTGATATGTGTCACAAATCCGGTCCGTGGCCTTCCGGCCGATTGCCACTAGAGGTCATTCTACCATTACATTGACTCTCACACTACACAGACTGTTACATGTCACTCCGGACTACAGTTCCCATCATTCATTGCACTTACAAAGCTTAATTCACTGATCACACAGCCGTCACTAATCCCACGCTCACCTGAGAGCCATTACACACTCTATTTAACACTCTCTCAGTTCCTGTTCAGATAGCCGTGTATTGTTCTGCGTTTATCACTCATCTAGCGATAGCTGCATTACCGAGCCTAGTGTCTTGTTTTCCTTGTTTTCATCGTCTTGCCTTGTCTGTTTCCCCGTGTTCTGATCACTGCCTGTGGACCTGGATTATCCCTTGAGTCTTCCCGAGTTAAGCCCAGGGAGGGCTCCTGTTCCCGAGTTAAGCCCACGTAGGGCTCCTGTTCCCGAGTATAGCCCAGTGAGGGCTCCTGTTCCCGAGAATAGCCCACGGAGGGCTCCTGTTTCCCTGTTAAGCCCAGGGAGGGCTCCTGTTTCCCCGTCTCCAGTGTCGGCTCCAGCCCTGGAGCTCGCTCCAGTGTCTGCTCCAGCCCCGGAGCTCGCTCCAGTGTTGGCTCCAGTCCCAAGACTCACTCCAGTCCCAGCTCCTCGAAAGTGCTTTGCTGTGCCTACTCCTCCAGAGCACCCTCCAGTGCCAGCACCACGTAAGCGCTATCTTGATCCCCAGTACCGCCCTGGAAGGGCTCCAGATCCTCAATTCCGCCCAGGAAGGGCTAATTTCACCGAGTTATGCCCAGGGTGGGCTCCTGCTCTGTCTGCTTCGCCATGGAGGTCTTCTGCTCCGTCTGCTCTGCCCTGGTGGGCTCCTGTTCCATCTGCTCCACCTTGGTGCTCTGCTCTGCCGGCTTTGCCCCAGTTCCCAGTCTCTCCATTTCCAGATGGACCTGGCCCACTGTCCCTCCCCCTGTTCCGCCTCCGCTCCACCACCCTCCTGGATGGTATTGTGTTGGGAGTGTCTGGAAGCCGCTCCTTGCGGGGGGGGGCTCTGTCACGAATCCGGTCCGTGGCCTTCCGACCGATTACCACTAGAGGTCATTCTACCATTACACTGACTCTCACACTACACAGACTGTTACATGTTACTCCGGACTACAGTTCCCATCATCCATTGCACTTACACAGCTGAATTCACTGATCACACAGCCGTCACTAATCACACACTCACCTGAGAGCCATTACACACTCTATTTAACACTCTCTCAGTTCCTGTTCAGATCGCCGTGTATTGTTCTGCGTTTATCACTCATCTAGCGATAGCTGCATTACCGAGCCTAGTGTCTTGTTTTCCTTGTTTTCTTCGTCTTGCCTTGTCTGTTTGCCTGTGTTCTGATCACTGCCTGTGTACCTGGATTATCCCTCGAGTCTCGCCCAATTGGATACTGTTCGCCCCTGCCTGGACCTTTGCCTTGTACCTGGATTATCCCTCTTGCCTTGCCATCAATATACCTGTTTGCCATTTTCTGACCTATGCCTGTTTTTGACCACGTCTCTGTTAATAAAGCCTTGCAGATGGATCCGCACGCTTCCTGTGTTCCCTCCGTAACAATATGAGAGCAGCATGGCTTGTCGAACGTCACAACAGTAGCTAAAGGTGCGGGTCTTTCCAAGGGTCAATTAATTGGATAGTTGGATCATTGCTAACTGCTGCGATTCCTGCAGTTATTTTCACTCGCATCGGTGTAAACATCATAAGAGGAACATCCGAATGATGTGTATGGACAAATCATTTATTATAAACAATGAAATATCCCAATTAAAAATATGATTTCATGGTGACTTCAATGCAATCTTAATGTAATCAAATCTCAAAATCTGGTTTTCATACATTAAAATATAATGTTTCTTTTAGGGTTTTATATTGACTTACAATGTTCTCAATGTTTTTTGTGTTTTATATTGACTTAATATAAAAGTATGGAATATTAATATCTGCCATTTATCAGTTACTGGTCATAACATGAAAATTAATACTAGTTTATCGTATTGGGTTAAATCTTAATATCATTACATCCCTAATAATGCTAAACAGAGATTTTGTTCCAGTGCTAAAAAAAACCCTTTCTGACTTCTTGTGAAGTAGAAAAAGAAGAAAGGAATATGAAATTGCCCAGCACATCTATTTTATTCCACAGTAAGAACTTCCCATGAATGCAGCCTTAGACAGAGAGCTGCTTTAAGGCAAACAAAACAATGCTGTGCTACTCTGGAAAGGGAAACAAGAGGTCTTTTTTTTGGAATGGATGTCAGTTGAGGAGAGGCTTCAGCGTACTGAAAAAAAAAAAACTATGTTTGCAAGGAAACTCAACTGTCCATTTGGCATTAACATGTTTGGTATTAAATATTTATTTTGGAGTTAACCATGTTTGGGGTTTACAACAAAAATGCTGCTTTAAACTACGACAATTTTGCAAAAGGTAGGATTCAGATTGCAACAGTGACTGACTGTCATAAAACTAAGAAAGCAATTCAGTGACATCAAGGCAATAATGTAATCCAAGGCACATGATCCAAGTTGACTGTTATGCTTTCTTAATGGTAGCGCCTCAGAGGTTGGTCTGTCCTTTATATCATATATTATGTCCTTTATCTCCCCCTTGTCCTCCTTCTACACATCTACGAATATCCTGTCTATGGCTACACACATATCCACATGTCCTCAGAAAGCCTAATGTGTCTGTTTATAAGTATGTAGATGAGAAAGTCATAATGCAAAAATAAACATGACTGTCTGATATGTTCTTGCTCACCCATTTTCCTCAAAATGTGAATGACTTCACTCCTCCGTTGTTAATATAAGCGTATCCCACAGGTCATGACACACACTAATATAGTGCTGTCCCGGTAATGAGCAGGTTCCGTTCTGACATTTCACTGATGTAAATGCAACACACACACACACACACACACACACACACACACACACAATAGTGCAGCTAAAGCATAAATATTCATCATACACTAAGAATGAACAAAATGATAATTCTTACTATAAATATGACCTCCAATAAAAATCATACACTTGCTCATTCCTTAGGGTACTACATTGCAGTCTCGTACACATGATGGGTGAATGTAAAAGTGCAAAGGCCAGACATCTTTAAATGGGTGGATCTTGTTGTAATAGGGTTGTCTCTTTTGTTTGGCCTTTATGAGTAAATGTTTTTTCCATTACTTGCACAATCACTTAAACGATACCAATAACTGCACAAATATACACCATAAATATGATGACATGCATGTATGTGAGCTGTGATTATTTAGCATGCCACCAAATGGAATTTGTATGAAACAGACCTTTTTAAACAGATAGATAGATAGATAGATAGATAGATAGATAGATAGATAGATAGATAGATAGAGTAATTGGTACAAATTTGACTGGGAGGACCCATCATCATTCTGGATGGACCAGTGCCACCCTGGCCCTTACAAAGCCTCACTCCTGGAACACATCTGACATTTCTCTGAAGCAATTTTTGAAGGGGACACAAATAATACAGCTAAAATTGTACTTGTATGCATACACAGAGGGTTGTATCCGTCACAGTTTTGCCAAGTTCGCGGTTTTCCGTGGAATTGGGCTACTTTATCACTGTTGCCGTGGGTTGTTTTTCATGTCAAGTAATGTTATTATTGCTAACATAGCGACTCATCTAAAAATACATTGGCATTATCTGTATTAAAGAGAAAATAATCACTTCATCCGATGTTTAAGTGATTAAAATAGCCTTGACAGCCTTGGAGTTCCACAACTATATGCTTTGTTCTTTCTCCGGACTCGTGTGTGTGTGTGTGTGTGTGTGTGTGTGTGTGTGTGTGTGTGTGTGTGTGTGTGTGTGTGTGTGTGTGTGTGTGTGTGTGTGTGTGTGTGTGTGTGTGTGTGTGTGTGTGTGTGTGTGTGTGTGTGTGTGTGTGTGTGTGTGTGTGTGTGTGTGTGTGTGTGTGTGTGTGTGTGTGTGTGTGTGTGTGTGTGTGTGTGTGTGTGTGTGTGTGTGTGTGTGTGTGTGTGTGTGTGTGTGTGTGTGTGTGTGTGTGTGTGTGTGTGTAGGTGATGTAAAAGAGGAAAGCAGACATTTGGACCAAAGCACTGTGAGGCAAGGGAGGGGAGACTCAAAATGTTTCTAAACTTAAAACGCATTTTTGCCCCGTTTCTGTTGTTTTACTGCTTACACAATTATTTAAAGTATAAAACATTGTTATTTACAATGCACCGTGTGGTTTTTAATCATATTTTT
>NW_015540887.1:910147-953336 GCF_001515605.1 Sinocyclocheilus anshuiensis
GTGTGTGTGTGTGTGTGTGTGTGTGTGTGTGTGTAGGTGATGTAAAAGAGGAAAGCAGACATTTGGACCAAAGCACTGTGAGGCAAGGGAGGGGAGACTCAAAATGTTTCTAAACTTAAAACGCATTTTTGCCCCGTTTGTGTTTTTTTACTACTTACACAATTATTTAAAGTATAAAACATTGTTATTTACACAGACTGGTTTTTAATCATATTTTTAGGGGGGGACAACCCTCAGATAGGGATTTCAGCCAATGCCCACAAGGTCAAAATCAAACACTGTTTTCACATTCACACCACGGTCTGGTGTTCAAACACAGCTGCACACTTTTTTAAAAAGTTACATTTTTGACTTGACACCCTATCCTAAAAATGCAACCATGCTGAAAAACAGCATGAACACAATGGCCAAAGGACATTTGTCTGTATGTTCATGTCAACAGTCAAATCCAACTAAAACAAAACAAAAAAGCCCAGAAGCAATGCAAGAGTGGAATGCAAGAAGAAAGCAAAGATATTCAGCAAATAAATATGTTAAATATCCCTAACCCTTCACTGCACAAAACTATATAGTTCTCACAAAAAAACTGAGACCTGCGGATTATATAATAACGGGAACATTGCTCACAGCAAATTATTTGTTCCTCGGTTTCCTCAGTAATTATCTTGAAATTTAGTGTTGAATGAGGCGAATTTGTTATGAAAGAAGAGCTTTAATGGCTGCAGCAGTGGTGCTTTAAAACAGATGAATTTAAAGACTCAACAATATCTGAGATGGATTGAGCAGCTGACGGATTCTGCACAAGCTAAAACCCTCTGTGAAAAGATAAAGCTCTTTTTAAAGTTCACTCCAAAATGAACATTTTGTCAACAATTACTCATCCTCGTGTAGTCCCAAACAAAGCCCAGTCTCATGGGGAAAAAAAATAGAAAAATGATATGACGTTGATTCTTGCAAGTTTCACTGAAGTTTTAAAGTGAAATGTAAAGTAAGTGGTGTCCATAAAAAAATAAATAATAAAAAAATCTTCAACTTTTGCTGAAACAGATGAATGTGAATCTGGCAACGTTCACTAAACCCTACCCTAAACCTAACCAATATTGTGAACAAAAGAAACACTTAAAGGTCACATATCATGAAAATCTGACTTTTCCAGGTTTTAAGTGCTATAATCAGGTCCCCGGTGCATCTACCAACCAAGGAAACTTGAAAAAGATTAACCCAGTAACTTTGTTTTAGTAAGCCTTTTTCTGTAAGCATCTGCAAAAACGAGCGCGTCTGATTTCGCTCCCCTAATGACGTTGCAAAGGGATCTCATTATAATATTACTGCCCCTTAATATGTTAGTTTCCACCCACGGCGCTGTCATTTTGATTTCACCAGTGACAACGGTGTACCAGTTCTAATGCCATGGCGGAAGTTAACTGTTCTGCCTTTGGCTGCACTGACGAGCACAGAACACTATTTAGAGTCCCAGCCTCAGAGGAGACAACAGAGCAGTGGATTTAATGATGTATATTGCTGCTGCCACACAGATCTAAATAGATTTATTTCCCAGCTGTTTACCTTCATAGACATAACCAACTGTTTTTGTAACTCGTGTGTTTTTAACGTAAACTTGTGTGTGAAAGAGAACTTAGTTTAGTACTCACATGCTGTAACAGCCGCTTTCTGTCCGTGTGCTTCGGATGTGTGCGCTCAGAAAACCGTATATCAGAAGTTTAAACTAATATGGTTTAAAACACATTATTTCAGCGCGATAAACATGATGATGAGAACCAAAACAGGTGTTTTTAGCAGGTACGAGCTGTAATGGCACAGCTCTATTCTGGAAAAGGGGGCGGGAAGCAGCAGCTCATTTGCATTTAAAGAGACAGGCACGAAAAACCATGTGTTTCTGCTTCCACTCAAAATTGGCATTTTCAAAATGATATAATAAATGATCTGTGGGTTATTTTGAGCTGATACTTCACAGACACATTCTGGGGACACCAACGACTTATATTACATATTGTAAAAAGGGGCATAATATGTCTCCTTAAAAGGGGTCATCGGATGCCCATTTTCCACAAGTTGATTGTGACGGGACGAGGGGAACAGAGGACTCAAATGCAGAGGATAAGATGCATAAAATAAAATAAAATAAAACTATAACCAAAACAGCGAGCAAGTTTCTGGGGTAATCCAGCTTCGGTCGGCAGGGTGATGTGGACCAAACAGGCTGATCACTTCCCAAGACCTAGCGCTCGCACAGGACCAGCAACCTGAGAGTAGAGCGGGACAAAGAGCGGCAGTCCTTCTCTCTACGCATCCTGGGGTACAGGTAAATACTAGGGATGCACCGATACCGATACTGGTCTCCTGTACTCGTACTCGTTAAAATGCCGATACCAAACGCCGATACCACACAGCATGTGATAAGCGCCACATTCAAACAAAGAAACACCGACAACAGAACAACAGACAGCAGAAAGGAGTTAAGGATGTCTACTACGAAGTATATGTATGCAATGAATATAATGTTTAACATTCAGTATTAATGCCTGTATAGCTAATGTGCGCGAGCTGATAAACAAAGCATGCTGAGTGGATTGAGCACGCGGCGGCGCAGATGCGCGAGCTTGTCGAGTGAATATATCTTTCTCACAGTCATCACTGGAAAGTTTGTAGTTCAGTCGGATATGTCAAAAACAAGTAAGTAAAACAATGCACAAGTTACTTAACGGTAGGAAGAGAGAGCGAGAGAGAGAGAGAGAGAGAGAGAGAGCGCAATTCTGTTGTGTGATCTTTGATGTTCACTCACTTAGCACACGCATCATTTGGATTAAAACTAAATCGTAAAAATAAGACTACTTATAGGGGCATTCACTATAAACATCATTTATTGTCAACCTTAGGCATACACGACTTTCTGGCGAAAGTGAATCTATCAGCCTGTGTGAAATGCGCTAGGCTGTACTATTCTGAATCAGTACAAATACCTGCACGCGTTGCGCGTGTTTTGCTTGCTTGAGTGTTTCTGCATTATACGAGTGGCTTTGGAATATAAATCGCAGCACGTTTCAGATGAAAAAACGCGACTTCTATTTCTGAAAATATCACAGTCAGGAGATTTATAGCGAGTGGTTCCCTGCATTATTACAGCAAAGCGCGTGATTACAGTACAAATCCGCTGCAATGGAGCAGCTCTGAGCAGCTCACAGAGCAAAAAGCATTTCTGTTGTGTGATCTTTGATGTTCACTCACTTAGCACACGCATCATTTGGATTAAAACTAAATCGTAAAAATAAGACTACTTATAGGGGCATTCACTATAAACATCATTTATTGTCAACCTTAGGCATACACGACTTTCTGGCGAAAGTGAATCTAGTGTGAAATGTGTGAAATGCGCTAGGCTGTACTACTGTCTTCTCATTCTGCATCAGTACAAATACGTGCACGCCTTGCGCGTGGTTTGCTTGCTTGAGTGTTTCTGCATTATATGAGTGGCTTTGGAATATAAATCGCAGCACGTTTCAGATGAAAAAATTACCATTTTCTAAACTATAGCGAATAAACTGTGATAATGTGAGAAATGTTGAAGGTGTCTGAATAAATTTTGGTTTGACTGTATCTATTTGATAAATGAAGTTAACCAACTAACATTATACATACCCTTTTGGTTTCTGTACCCAATATTTAAAAAATGTACAAATGCAATAAGAATATCGGTATCAGTACACGTTATCGGCAAGTACCAAAAATAAAAGTATCGGTATCGGGCGAGTACTGGAAAAAGTGGTATCGGTGCATCCCTAGTAAATACAGAGGTAAGTGCAAAGCAGAGCACTGAACAATAAACACACTAAACACGAAACAATCTACTCACAACAAGAACTAATCAGAAGAGAATATAAAGGAAGGGGTAATGAGCGACAGGTGGAATGGAAGCAGCTCATGATCTGCGCAGCCCCACTGCCAGATCAGCGCTGATTGCGCTGGTCACAAGCCGCCGAAAAAGACATGACAACACAGACAGCAGAGGGAGCCAGGAAGGCACCCTGACCCCTGACAGTACCCCTTCCCCTCAGGGACGCCTCCTGGAGGATTCACAATGACGCCTATGGAATTGGTCGATGAGAGTGCGATCCAGAATGTCGCGAGGCGGAACCCAGCATCTCTCCTCCGGACCATAACCCTCCCAGTCTATCAGGTATTGGTGACCTCTACCCCTACGTCTCACATCGATTAGCTGCCGTACCGTATAAGCCGGCGACCCCTCAATGAGTCTGGGAGGTGGGGGGCAGAGGTCTGGGGCTGAAGTTGGGAGCGAATAACAGGCTTGATCTTAGACACGTGAAAAACCAGGTGAATATTCTTAAGTAGGGGGTTAACTGGATTCGCACCGACACCGGACTGAGCACCTTAGAAATTATGAACATTCCAACTAATTTGGGTCCCAGTTTACGTGAGGGGACTCTGAAGTGAAGGTCCTGAGAAGACAACCAGACTTTCTGACCGCACGCGTAAAGTGGGGGCTAGTACAGTGACGGTTCGCCTACGCCTTGTTCCTCGCACCAGTCCGAGTGAGGGCTTCTCTGGCGATCTTCCAAGTACAGAGGCACCTCTGAATGAACTCATGCGCGGATGGAACAACAGCGTCGGATTCTTGGGAGGGGAACAATGGTGGCCAGTAGCCTAAACAGCACTGGAAGGGAGACAAACCCGTAGACGAGACCGGGAGGGAGTTATGTGCGTACTCGACCATGGTTAACCTGTAACTCCAAGACGACGGTTCGGCAGACGCTACACAGCGCAGAACTCTCTCCAAATCCGGGTTAGCACGTTCGGCCTGCCCGTTAGTCTGTGGGTGATAACCGGAGGATAAACTCACAGTCGCCCCCAGCTGTCGCCAGAATTCTGTCCAAAACCTAGACACAAACTGGGGACCCCTGTCAGAGACCGCGTTCACCGGGAGTATGGAATTTCCATGAATATGGAAAACATGATCCAAGACAACAGTCGCTGTCTTGCTTGCTGAAGGCAATTTTGGGAGAGGAATGAAATGAGCCGCCTTAGAGAACCTGTCCACCACAGTGAGGACTTCAGTCTTGCAACTAGATGGGGATAGGCCAGTGATGAAGTCCATCGCTATGTGTGACCAGGGATCCTGGTCCATCGCTATGTGTGATCGGGAGAGAGGATAAATCCCAGAAAACGGAACCGACTGTGCGTGAAGCTCGCACTTCTCCACCTTGGCGAATAAACGATTCTCAAGTAGCCACTGGAGCACTCGCCTGATGTGCTGGACATGGTCGCACTCATTCTGGAGGAAGATCAAGATATCGTCAAGGTAAACAAAGACAAATCGGTCAACCATGTCTCTGAGCATGTCATTGATGAGTGCCTGGAAGATCGCCGAGGAGTTAGAAAGCCCAAACGGCATGACCAAATCAAAGTGCCCCATAGGGATGTTAAAGGCGGTCTTCCATTCGTCCCCCTCCCTAATCCGAAATAAGTGATAAGTGTTGCGGAGGTCCAACTGGTCCAAGATGGTTGCCCCCTGCAAGAGCTCGAAGGCAGATGACATCAACTGCAAAGGATAATGATTCTTTACCGTGATGTAATTCAACCCCCGATAGTCTATGCAGGGGTGCAGCGAACCATCCTTCTTCTCCACGAAGAAGAACCCCGCCCCAGCCAGAGAGGAAGAGGGTCGGATGATGCCTGCTACCCGAGAATCATGAATATACCTCTCCATGGCTTCCCTCTCAGGTCTGGACAGAGAGTAAAGGCAGAGGAGTTCCAGGCAACAGGTCTATCACACAGTTGTATGGGCGGTGCGGAGGCAGAGATGAAGCTTGGGACTTACTGAAAACCGCTCTCAAGTCATGGTAAGCCTCCGGTACATCCGCCAGATTCACCAGCTCCTTCTGCAACACAGAACAAGACATTACAGGGGAAAATGCAGCACCCAAAAATTGAGCTAAACAGAAAGGCTCCAAGCCAACACGGAGTTAAGAGCCCAGTCAATGTGGGGGTTATGCTTAACCAGCCAGGTGTGTCCCAAAACCACTGAAGCGGTGGGCGAATGGATGAGGAGGAAACGAATCTCCTCAGCGTGACTGCCGGAAAGAGAGAGAACGATTCTTCACCGTGATGTCATTCAGCCCCCGATAGTCTATGCAGGGGCGCAGCGAACCATCCTTCTTCTCCACGAAGAAGAACCCCGCCCCAGCCAGAGAGGAAGAGGGTCGGATGATGCCTGCTACCCGAGAATCATGAATATACCTCTCCATGGCTTCCCTCTCAGGTCTGGACAGAGAGTAAAGGCAGAGGAGTTCCAGGCAACAGGTCTATCACACAGTTGTATGGGCGGTGCGGAGGCAGAGATGAAGCTTGGGACTTACTGAAAACCGCTCTCAAGTCATGGTAAGCCTCCGGTACATCCGCCAGATTCACCAGCTCCTTCTGCAACACAGAACAAGACATTACAGGGGAAAATGCAGCACCCAAAAATTGAGCTAAACAGAAAGGCTCCAAGCCAACACGGAGTTAAGAGCCCAGTCAATGTGGGGGTTATGCTTAACCAGCCAGGTGTGTCCCAAAACCACTGAAGCGGTGGGCGAATGGATGAGGAGGAAACGAATCTCCTCAGCGTGACTGCCGGAAAGAGTGAGTGTGACAAATTTAGTGGCATGGGTAATACTGGTGAGAAGGGTGCTGCAAAGTGTTCTAGCCGATATAGGCTCGGCAAGGGCAATAGACAAAATTCCCAAGTGTGTGGCCAGTCCGGAATCCAAGAAATAGTCCTCCGCTCCCGAGTCGATCAATGCCGAAACCTGATAAGCAGCCCCATTGAACAGTAACGAGGCTTGGAATTCACAACGACCACCAGAGGGCAGTTGAGTACTAGTGACGCTCACCGAACGTGCTCCCTTGAGTGGTGAGCGCCGCCTTGCTGCCAGACACAAAGCTGCCACGTGACCTGCTTCCCCACAGTAGAGACATAGACGGTTGTCCAGGCGATAACACCGCTCTCTTATGGTCAACTGTGCTCTCCCGACCTGCATAGGCTCCTCCTCTGGAAAAATGAGATGCTGGGGAGGCGTGTCACTCGCCGCTCCTAACTCAGCTCTAGTGACGGGCTCAGGGGGAAACACGCTCCTCCGATGTCGAGAATGGAGGGAAATCCGGTTATCCACCCGGATGGCGAGGTCGATAAGTCCATCCAGACTCGAGGGTAATTCGAGGGAATAGATTTCATCCTTAATATGCTCGGCCAGTCCGTGGAGAAAGTGGTCCCAAAGAGCTTTGTCGTTCCAGCCACAGAACGCCGTGAGCATGCGAAACTCGATCGAGTAACTGGATACTGACTCTTCTCCCTGCCGTAGCTTGTGCCGCCTCAGTACCTTGAGCCGAGCGATCAAACACCTTGCGTAATTCCTCTGAGAAACTCTCAAAAGAGGAGCAGCAGTTCTGCTCGTCATCCCACATGGCCGTTCCCAACTCTCATGCTTGACCCACCAAGAGCGTGATGGTGAAGGCTACCTTGGACCGCTCCATGGGAAAACATGAAAGCTGCAGCGAGAAAATCAGAGAGCATTCGGACAAAAAGGAGCGACATGTGTTAGGCTCATCCAAGTAAGGGGAAGGAGGATTGAGCCATGGTATAGCGTGACGGGCACTAGCTCCATCAGGATCGGGAGGAGGGGCTACCACCTGAGCCGCAGGAGGATCAGATGCAAATGGAGGTTTATTTTCAAAGGTGAACAAAAATAAAACTGTAACCAAAACAGCGAGCAAGTCTCTGGGGTAATCCAGCTTCGGTCGGCAGAGTGATGCGGACCAAACAGGCTGATCACTTCCCAAGACCCAGCGCTCACACAGGACCAGCAACCAAAGAGTAGAGCGGGACAGAGAGCAGCAGTCCTTCTCTCTACGCGTCTTGGGGTACAGGTAAATACATAGGTAAGTGCAAAGCAGAGCACTGAACAACAAACACACCGAACAGGAAACAATCTACTCACAACAAGGACTAGTCAGAAGAGAATATAAAGGAAGGGGTAATGAGCGACAGGTAGAATGGAAGCAGCTTGTGATCCACGCAGCCCCACCGCCAGATCAGCACTGATTGCACCGGTCACGAGCCGCCGAAAAAGACATGACAACACAGACAGCAGAGGGAGCCAGGAAGGCACCCTGACCGGTGACATTTATATGATTCTTAATGAAAAGTCTATAACATACTTTGGTTAAAATTCCTCAATGAAGACACCAGTCCAGTCTATGCTGAAACGCTACCGTCAATCAACTATCGTGGGAGGGCACACAGTCCCACAGACAAGAAGCTGAGAACGGCTTGATTTGAGAAAGGGATAATGATTTTAGTAGATGAAAAAAAAACACTGGGTTGATTTTTATTATTATAGGGTGGTTGTGTACACACTGCCAACACACATTTATGTTCAAACAACATGTAAAAGTGAACTTTGCATCTGATGTCCCCTTTAATTTCATTGCATAGCATATTTATATAATTGTAAATGCAGTGTAAATGCATTCAAGCCACCTATGAGCTGCATTAAACAGTCTGTGTAAATACATCTAAATGCCATTTCAGATGCAGCTTCTGTGCCACTTCTGCATTGCAAAAATTTATGTTTTTGATGCTTTCAAAGCAAGCCATTTTCTTGCATGCCACTTTAAATGCAAATGAGCTCTGCTTACCCAGCCCCTCTCTTCTGAGCCGTTCTCTGAGAGATGGTAAACTTTAGCCACATTAATCGTGAAACTTGCTAACTAGCACATTATTAGGAAAGGATTATAGGGTGGTTGTGTACACACTGCCAACACACATTTATGTTCAAATAACATGTAAAAGTGTATTTCGCATCCGATGACCCTTTTAAGATAAAAAAAGGCATTTGCTGTAGAAAGCATGCCATTTTAGTTTCCCTCTACAAGGCTTTGTGCTCTTCTGTTGAGTCTGGTAAAGCATCTTTTACAGGACTCATACCCGAGCGTGCTCCATCACAAGTGCAATGCTGTACCAGGTGAGCTACCAAGTTTTACTACATCAGAAAAGCCACACACATTAGTTACACAGAAATTTTACCAAAACACCAAAACCAGAAGTTTGGGTAATTCATAAAATTTGGGTAATTAGATAAAAAAACGTGTATGCTGTTCAAGGTGTTGTGTTTACAGGTCATAAATGAGGCATTGAAGTTCTTCACCAATGCTTTTTGATATTTTAACCAAACAAATTTGACATATTGCTTACTCTAGAAACATTGTTCTCACAGTGAAGTGCATCCACACTGCTGACATGTTTACCTGTTGTGCACAAAATAGACAAAGAAAAAATGTGCCATCGCAGAAACACAAAATAAACATCACTTCAACTGAAAATTAATTTTCTTGCTGTTTCAGCTGAATATTTTTGGTTGACAAAATTTTAGTGACTCACTAATACACATGGAGTTGGTGTGACTCTGTAAACTGTACTGTCTACAAATCATGCACTGTTAATACCTCAAAACACTTTTACCACATAGTATCATGCAAGGAACTGTGCAAATAATCTACTCCTGTAATCATAATTTGTGTGAAGATGAATAAATCCTCTTAGTGTTTCACGGCCACTTGTGTTAATTTCTGCTTAAAGGGATACTCCACCCCAAAATGAAAACTTTGTCATTAATCACTTACCCCCATGTCGTTCCAAACCCGTAAAAGCTTCGTTCGTCTTCGGAACACAATTTAAGATATTTTGGATGAAAACCGGGAGGCTTGTGACTGTCCGATTGACTGCCAAGTAAATTACACTGTCAAGGTCCAGAAAAGTATGAATGACATCGTCAGAATAGTCCATCTGCCATCAGTGGTTCAACCGTAACGTTATGAAGCGACGACAATACTTTTTGTATGCGAAGAAAACAAAAATAACGACTTTATTCAACAATTTGTCTCATCTGTGTCTCTCCGCATCACTGTAGCGCCATTTTGGAGAATAACCACTGAACGCAAGCAGCGTACGCTATTCTGTGTCAACCCAGCTGTACGGATGCACTGTTTTCGTTCAAATCAAAGTGTGAATACATGCAGAAAACGTATCCTTGTGTCGAAGAAAGGCAGTCATACAGGTTTGCAACGACATTAGGGTGAGCAAATGATGACACAATGTTTATTTGTAACTGTCCTTTTAAATCAACTTTTTAAAACACAGCTAAAAACAAAAACGTCTATGGTTGAACAACTAGTCAACCATCCTGCCATTTGAAAAGTGCTGTATGGAAATATCACTGTACACACACGCACGGATGCACACATAGTGAAAGGGTGCGTGCCCAGAGCAGTTGGCTAAATGACAGTCTTTCTCAGCCACTCAATCCCCTGGTGCTGGAGGCTGATTGACAGGCCTGTGTAGCGCTTGTCAATAACTCTGAGCTGCAGGTGCTGGAGGGGGTGGGGGGGACTCACACTGCGTTCTTCTCTTCTGCTCCTATATTTGGGCCTGCCAGTGCCCGGGCCAGCCAACGGGGGCGCTGTATGGGGCCGGAGGGCAGAGGAGGGGCGGGAGGAGGGGCAGACAAAAGCAGACTGCAGGACTCCCCACTGTCAGACAGTAAACAGGGGAAGTCCCATGGAGCCCTGTCCGTCACCCTCGGCACAAACAATGCAAAGCACCACCGCTGGACATTCAGTCCCATAGGAGACTGAAAGGAAGAGTGAGACAGCCGGCCTGTCAGAAGTTACACAACCTAGAGCAATAAGTTGACAGCAGCTTGGAAGAATAGGAAACAAACAACAAATAAACTGTCGAGCAGTACAGAAAGCTCTCTATGCAGAAGGGGAGGTAAACATGTCATTTTCATTTACACAAACCGAGATGCTCGTCCTCAGACACACCTGAAGCTGTTATAACAGTCATTATCAGCATTTTATAAATAACTCTCATGCAGGAGGCCTCGCCGACAGCTTCTGACGCACTATCACCTCTAAGTAAAATTGGAAGTCAGCCAGCGTCACTCTCTCATCTGAATTCACCCAGCGGACCTGATCTGTAAACTTCATCAAGCCTGTGATGTCTGTCATAACCTTTCAAGTCAATGTGCGGAAGTGCAAACAAACAAATTTGTGTTTTAGAATCTTGTTCTTTAGCCATTGAAGAAATGACATCCCTGTTAAAAGTCTGGCATGTGGTGTTATGGACACTGGTGGATTCTTGACTAGATTAACCAGCCTCACAAGAAAATTCATGCTGGTTGACCAGCAGTGAGTACTAACAAATAGTTATCAACAAGAGCGAAATTTGGCCTTTTTTAAATACTGACACCGGTGAGAATTTTTTTCTGTTTAATCAACAAGTGTCCGAAGTGGGACTTTTAATTTTTACAGTGTTGTGACTTTTGTTTTGACAGCACTGAGAATGCTGCTAGGAGATTTTATGCTGCATTCATGCCATATCGTAATTATTGTAATTTCGAGATGACAACACTTAACGTTCTACTTGGAGCTGTTCACGCCCTTGGACTCGGACTATCGGACTATTGTAGCTCTCAGAAAGCTCCCAGTTCACAAGTTGTAATTACGAGTTCTACGAGGACGTGAATGCTTTTTACAAGTTGGTATATTGTAATTATGGTAATTACGATATGGCGTGAACGCACCTTTAGTAAAGTTGTAACAATTTTATTTTAGATACTAGTACATTTTTAAACACAAATGTCAAAGAAAGTAAAGGGTATATGAAAAATGCTAAATGCCAACGTCATTAAGTATTATTCATCTTATTTTTTAAACCTAAGAGTGGGTGTAGCCATTTGTAAAGGTTTTTTTTTTTTTTATGTTTGCAAGGCTTCCGGCGTCATTTGCTTTAAGTTATTTTAGCTGTACTAAAACAGACTTGCAAAATAATTTATTAGGCAGAAATGTTAAACAAAAGACAGTATTTTAATGAAGATGGAGAATGGAAGCTTCAATGCATCTGTGCTCAGGCACTGTGTCTCTCAGCGCTGTCAAAATAAAAGTCCTGCTTCGATCATTTATCAGCCAAAGATTTTGCCAAATGTGTTCATAAAAATGCCAAATATCATAAATGTATCAACCAAAAGTAACAATGTAACATGCCGAACGGACCGCTGAACATTTTTTTTTTTGGTGAATGGATTCAAATTCAATGGATTCAAGTAACGTTAATTAATTAAAATTACCAACGTTACAGAATAAACCAGCCACTCGCCTTTTCAATCCTTTTTAATCCTTTAAAAGGATTATATTATATTATATTATACTATACTGAAGAAAAGTGGTAAAACAGACAAATATTCAGTAGTAAGCTCACTAAACAATTACAGCACCTTATTGTGCAGTATTTGCAGGCATATTTGAATTTAAATTAAATAAGTGTCATTATTTTTTGGCAAACACACCCCATTCTTTGAAAATGAGGCTCATTTATAGAATTTGCTGGATTCACACACTCCAGCACTATTTGCTTGATGCAATTAGCATGCCACTATTATTGGCCATAAAAAAATAGATTTTATGTAAAAGCGATGTTTGTGAAAAATTTTTTTAGGAACAGCGACTGCACATAAACCATGCTATTAACAGTTATTATGCGATTATTAGCATCAGGTATCCGCCACTCCGTTGTCTTGATATTCGGATAAGACACTGAAAAACCCATACTGGTCAACCACTGGCCAGAAATATCATTATAAGGCAGAGATTAAAAATGCGATAGAATAGCCTGAATAATGTTAGCTGCATAATGATGAATGGAGGCTAATGTAGTTCATATATAACCTGCCAATTCACTGACATCCACAGGTACATAAGAAGAAGAGAAATTATTTCCCCATCAGTGCTTTTTGAAATGAGGCAGTGGATGGAGGGGCTATCCGCCGTGCTGGACACATATTGGCCCGGCTGTAACAGGCAATTACAGCATCCACAGGGTGAAGATTAGAGACATTAACAGTGCTTAACACCAGGCAACGCACCAGTGAATTATTAAAGACCTGGGATTCAGAACCTTACCTCAGCACTTCCTTTCCTAACAGAACAAACTTATTGCAGCATGTACCTTTACTAAAAGTACAGCTCTTTTACACATTTCTCTTTTATAATATTTTATTGTTTCAAGTCTTGTTTTTAACAGGTGGTACATGTTAATGATATTGTATGTGTATATAATATGTGAGACTTTGTTATGATTCATGATCTGCTGTAGTCAGTTGTATTTTATTCACTTGATCATTGATTGATTTATTTATAATACTTTTTTTCACTGAATTACTTGGAAATAACAATGCATACACAACCTTTTAAATATTTGGGTCGGTAAGATTTTTTTTAATGTTTTTGAAAGAAGTTTTGGTCACTTTATTTTAAGGTCAAATTCTCACTATTAACAAACCATTAACTACAGCTTTTGCCTCAATAAACTCCTAATTTGCTGCTTATTAATAGTTAGGTAGTTATTAAGTTTAGGCATTGTTTAGGGATGTAGAATATGGTCATGCAGAATGTGTGCTTTATAAGTACTAATAAACAGCCAGTGTGGTACTAATAGCCATGCTAATAAACAACTAGTTAATAGTGAGAATTGGTCGCTATAAAGTGTTAATGTTTTAATGTTTTGCTCACCAAAGGCTGCATTTATTTGTGTAACATGATCCTTCAGAAATTATTCTAATATGCTAACCTGGTGCTCAAAAACATTTCCTAGTATTATCAGTGTTTAAAACAGTTGTGCTACTTAATATTTCTGTAGAAACTGATACAATTTTTTTTAGGATTCTTTGATGAAAAGTTCAAAAGAAAAGTATTTATTTGAAATAGAAACATTGTGTAACATTATAAATGTGTTAACTGTCACTTTTGATTAATAATGTGTCCTTGCTAAAAAACAAAAACAAACAAACAAACAAAACATTTGATTCAAGGCAAAATGGAATATGAAAATTGGAAGACAAAAAAGACATAGGCACAATCCCTAAATGAAAAATGAGAGAGAGGCACAATACTGTACCTATAAAAAGAAAGAATGAATCACTCATCCTAAAAAAGCATTTTGAATGATGTAATCAAATCAGCCTGGAGATTGGTGTATTTTTAATGTATTATTATCTTGTAAAACACCTCTGAGTTTATCCCAGGTAAGTCTCCTGCTGTTAAAAAACAAAACAAAACAAAAAAAACAGCCTTGACTGGTAGCTAATTTCTTGCTGATCTGAGCTAGTCATTAGCTAATGCAAGCTGGTACATCATCTTGGTCCAGCAATAAACCAGCTACCAACTGATCATTCCAGATTAATGTGGTCAGACCTGGTTTTGGAACACATTAACTGGTTAATCACCCAAATGACCAGCTTGGAAATAGCCAGCTTGGTAATGGCCAGCTCTGACCAGCTAATAACCAACTTGCACCAGTTAATAACCATAGGGCACTATGAAATCAGTTGTATTTTTTCTCCAAACACTCGGAAAAACCTCTGGTTTTTCCATTTGAATTTTTTTCTGGATTAATTTTCAATGGTTTAATTAAATGTTTATAATCTAAAAGTATGTCTAATCAACTGAATTCTTTACATTTATTATTATTTATTTTATTGTATCATTTTATTTATTAATTTATTAATGAACAACAATAGGGCCCTATAAAATCTTTTTTTTTTTTCACAAATTCTGTTTTGATTTTTTTATATTTTCTGTGCTTTAAGATTTAATCATTAAATTTATAATCAGAACTTATTAATAAATTCATAAAACTTAAAGGGATAGTCCACCTTCAGCTCGTCCCCATTGACTTGCAAGGTGATTTTTTCCCATACTATGGAAGTCAATGGGGACCAGCAACTGAAGGTGCTCCCTTTAACGAAAATACAAAAATACCTTTACAACAAAACTTGTTTTTTATTATTTATTGTTTTACTTAAGATTTATTTATCCAAAATTTGCCAAAATCGGTGAGATTCAGCATTATGCAGTAAATACTTTTTTAATGACTTGAATCCGTGCATTGTATGCATCACAAAAGCTCAGCTAGAAAACAATTAGAAACCATTAACTAGCTAAAAAACAGTTGCCATATTCCAAAACAAACAGAATCACCAGCATAAGACTTTACTAGCTAACATTACCTGGCTAGGCTCCACTAACCTGCAATTCCCACATCCATGGTAAAAGCGATTTTTCTGATAGGTGGCTACAGCTTCAATATTCAATATTAAAACACATACCCATTATTTATCAACCCTACAGCTCATGGTAGGCCTATCTTAAAAGGTATACAAAGTTATAGCTAAAAATCTATTTCGCTATGAAGATTTTTAATGCCATTTCTACCAAATTGTGCACTCCTACCGACACATGCACACACATTTACACACACATCCTCTAAATTCCTGTAAATCTAAAGCACAAACACTGTTTCTTGCATTACCGGCATACACACATTCAAGGTTACTGTGCCTCAACACATGAAGAGTGATGGTCAATGTTTTACACACTGACCTCTGGGGGTCTGTGCAAACTGAGTGGGCAGTAACTCATTGTGATCTGTAGCCCTTGTGATCAATGTACCACACATCCACACCCGCCATGCATCTCTCAAGGGAGTGAGAAAAAGCAGAAGAGAGGTGCAAAGCTGGAGAACATACTGTACGTATTTCCTGGAACACAAGTTGTGATTGTATTGTCTTAATACATGCTGTGACTTATATTCCAAAGCAAATTACATAATGGAATTAACGTCAAGCACACAAAAACATTTGGATTCATGCTGAATGAGAGAGGTATGCGAGACCAAGTTTATAGCTGGTAGTTTCAGTTAGGCTTGGAATAAATTTGTTTAGGCTTGGCGTTTATAATAAATGTTGTTTATAACGTATGCCACAATAATTTATATTTGTTTTATACTTACATTTTTCATTCCTGATCTGTGCTGAAAACTGTTAAAGGTTGAAGATTTGTTATAAATTCTCTTAACACAGTTGTTGTTCACTGACTACTATAAGCATGCCATAATGGGTTTCTCTCCCCTGAAAACATTGAGCCTCCCATGGCATCATTAAACATTTAGAGTAGTCCGCTCAGGGCTGCGCTTCCCAAAAGCATCGTAAACGTAAGTACATCGTAGACCCATTGAAGCCAATGGAGCTACGATCAACTTAGGCTTATGATGTTTTTTGTAAACGCAGCCCAGATCCGTCAATCTCTTTCCAGCTCGACCAATAGCGAGAGTTTGGGGCATGGCTACTGGCACAGGCTGAGCCAGAGGGTGTTTAGCCGGGTTACATGAAAAAGGAAATTCAGATTCAATTACAATAGTGCAAGCCAAAATTCGAAGACTCGCCAAAATACGTCGAGACAGAAAAAAAGGAAAACAAGGTTAAATGTTGTTGGTGCTTTTACAAGCTGGAGGAATTTGATGGAATGTTTGGGTTTCAACCAAGATGCTGAGTAAATAAAATGTCTTCTAAATTTATGAAAAAATATAGGAACAACTGAAACCACACGTACACAAAAAGCACTTACTCTGTATCGTGTTAAAAAAAAATCTGAATTGCGAGATCTGAACTTGCAATTGTGAGAGAAATAAATCACAATATTTAAAAATATATATATATATTTTATTCTGTGGCGGAAACAAGTTTCCATAGGTGAGAGCACGTCTGCAAACAGTGGCAAATTTGACAAGAGTGATGAAAGGATGTAAGGAAGGCGTGTGCGGAAAGCCCTTATATGGAAATGGTTTGGGTGTGTTTTATGAAAATGACTAACCTTGTGCACGCGGCCGCTCATTTAGAATGCTCCAAATTCACTAAAATCAGAACAATGTTGAGAAAAAACTCGTGTACGTACGAACGTGTTGTGAGTTAGGAGGAGATTTTACGTGAGAAATTCTCCTATGCGTATATAAATACAAAATAATCCGTGCAATTATTACTGAATGAGACCAATTGTTTCTCATGCTATACCTCCTCCTCAGAATCGATGCTCACGCGGGTTGTCAGATTGTGGACACGCAAGACGAAGGAGCACAACTGACAATGGAAGGCGATGAACCTTAAACTGTAAACTGATGAGTTGATTTATCTGCATTTTAATATGCCTGTGGTCATAGAGGTTTTTAGATGGATGCCAAGGTTTTTTAGGTCGGGTAGAATCTGCTATTTCTGAGTTTGTTTGCTGGCTTTCATGGTTGCAGTTTGCTGTGTTTTCTGCAAACTGGCAACCCAGCCTGCAGGGTATGTTGTATTATTGAAGTATTATTGGGTAAATTGTAAGTGGGCAGAATAACACAGAACAAAACAAGACATTCCGACATGGAATGCACATTTTCAGAGTAGAATAACTGGCTATAGCATTGTTTTTCTGAAAAACAAGTATGTGAACTTTGCATGTTCCCTGAATATCTGCAAATGTATTATGGTGTTTTTATGCTTTAGTACAGTCAAAAAACGACTAGTGCTGTCAAACGATTAATCACATCCAAAATAAAAGTTTTTGTTTACAGAATATATGTTTGAACTGTATTATGTATATATAAATACACACACATACAGTATATATTTTGAAAATATTTACATGTATATATTTATATTCATATAGTTTATATTATATATAAATATTTAATATATAAACATAATTTTTTCTTAAATATATACATGCATGTGTGTGTGTATTTATATATACATAATAAATATACATAGTACACACACATATATTATGTAAACAAAAACTTTCTTTCTTTCGATTAATCATTTGACAGCACTAACAATTACATAAAGCACCTTCAAGCCTTTGTACTTTCACATCCAAATAAAATAGTCAGATATTGTTAGGATACGAATAATCGTAAACATGTTTGCAAAGGTTGTTTTAAAACATGCATTATTTTTGTAATTCTGCTGGGTGATAGTAGCACAGAAACTGTATAATTCACCTTTAAAGGATTTGTTGTGGATTGATGAAAATTAAAGTACGTTTATAGCCTTTATATTGTTTTAAAATCTTTTGTTTTATTTACCAGCATTTTACATTAATTAAATGCGACTTGTACTCCGATTGCAACAATGCAAATTTGACCCACTGCATCTTACAGTCAGGTGCGACTTCCCTTGAAATACGGTAAGCATGAAAGTGATTTTCGAAGGCCCGTGCGGTTGTTGTTCTCATTAGGAAGGTGACCCCTCACTCGGAGCATAAACATGGTTGCCAAGCGGAGAAGAATTCACTCATTAGCATCATCCCAGCAATGTGACTTCCTATCAGCACATCTAGCATGTGTGTGTGTGTGTGTGTGCACGCACAGAAGACATCTGGTGATCCTGTGGGAGACATTCAGCTTGGCTAGGCTGCTGTTAGCTCTGCACTGTTGAGGACTTAATAATGAGAAATTAAATAGTTGTTGTAGCTGCGGGCGGTTCAAGTATAAAGGCTACGGACAGCTTTAGAACTCTGTCCTCCGAAAGCAACTCTTTCTAATGACGAATGTTTAGAGAACAGTGCCAGTCTCGCCTATGCCTTTGACCACAAATGCCAACTTTGGAGAAGTCAGAGGCCACAAAGCAGGATCCCTTGAGTCTCAAGTGCACTACTACTTCCTTTATATTAATGAGGCAAGTAGAATAAGTGCTATAACCAAATCTGATCAAAACAAATTTACATATGTGTGCACATCCAAAACCTGAATTGAGCCAGGTTGAAGGACAAAAGACAACACACAAAAGATAGAGGTCCGCCCAACTGAAATGAAAGATTCAGAAAATGTATTACAGCCAAGCAAAATGTTTGTAGCAGTTAGTTCTTCATCAGGCACAATCCGGACGTCATTAGGATTGAACTGGTCGACACATTGTGCTATGTTGTAATTAAATTTATTTTTTTGGAGCTTTAATTTCAGTGTCCAGACGTCTTTTGTGTGTGTGTGTGTAATAAAAAAATCATATAACACATGGTAATTTACACACTTTAACAGCATAATCACATAATTTAACAATTTTTGATGACGATTTAATAATAAAAACAAACAGTGAATTCCAAACTTTACAAATGAAAGGTATTTATTTCCTGATTTTAATTATTATTATTTATTTTATTTTTTTTTAATCTAGAACTTGATGGATAAACTTACAGATTCAATTAACCTCAACAAATTAAATACTAATCTGGCTTCAATGTTAATAGCATCTTCACATACTTTATGTAACATTTGAGTTAAAAACAAAAGACTCGCAACAGTAATAAATTCTCAATATGGTTTGGATGAATCACATTTGAAAATGTTGTAAAATAGCTGATATACAAACACCTCTGACATGTTGAGACATATTTTGGCAACCATAAACAACCCACTGTAACGCCGTGACACACAAGTCAAAAAATATTTCATTGTGTAAAAAATGGTAAAGCAGAATCTCTGCTGGTTGAAGCATTTGTACTGTCATATGGTACAAAAAAAAAAAACTAGATTACTTAATGTATGAACATTTCTGACTAATGAAAGGAAGGAAGAAAGCGAAATAACCTAAAATATCGAACTGCAGTCGCTGTTTTCAGCAAATGTTAAGAGGGATTACATTACACACTTAAGAGGGCTGAGGCCATCACAGATTTGTGTGCTGGCAGCTAATCGCTGAGAGTTAATCGCTAATTTCTAGGGGGCAGAGATGAAAGACTTGGGTTTAAGTCCCTCCAAATAAGCTCTAGAATCACCTACGGATGTTACACACGAGTTACGTGCACATCCTCGGCTGTTCTGAAGGACAGAACATGTGAACTGTTCATCCTTATCAGATATAAAACCATCAACACCAACAAAGCAGATATCGCACATGGTTTACTGCAGAAACCCCAGTAAAAGGTGGCATGTTTGTTCAGCTTTCTTTTGAGCATGTGCGTGTACGCAGTGGGGGTGGGGTCTGGGAGGGGGAGGGTTCTGTGCATCTCTGAAGACATCAGTCTCCTTGAAAAATATGCTGCTGCAGTCCACATGTTGTCAGAAACGCCACACAACCTGACTTTTAGTAGAACAGCACTTCACAGTGCCAAAGTTGCAGATGTTGTTAACCAGTTTAGACTGCCACAGACCATAATCGCTTCACATAAATCACATCGCATCGCATGAAACGGTAGAATATCAAGCCGTGCCCTACTCCAATGTGTCTTCAGAATCCTGCCGAATGAATCACCACCACCATCTGTCCCGAGCTTCTGATTGCCCAGAAAACATCTCCTGTCCCACCTGCCCCTCTTTCCTCCACTCCCAAGGTAAAATAAGAAAATCAACTACAGAAAAGAGCAGAAAAATGTCATTAATAAGGGAGGAATTCTATGGCTATGTTTGGAATGGAATTCTAGACTACTTCTTATGGTATACAGCATAAAAAAAAAATTTAAAAAAATGTTTTGTGAAACAGAAAATGTTATGCAGTGACAGTATTATTTGAAATCTCTATGTCAGCTTGTTGCCTGTAACTAAGTGCCGCCTAGTTATAACTTTTTGGAAATAAGACACTTATTTTACACTTTTAATCAAATTTTGTTCATTTTGCTCCCTAGAACTGCATTTATTTGATCAAAAACACAGTTATAACGGTAATATTGTGAAATTGTATTACAACTTAAAATAACTGTTTGATATTTTTATGTTATTTATTCCCGTGATGGCAAGCCTGAATTTTCAGCAGCCATTACTTCAGGCTTCAGTGTCACATGATCCTTCAGAAATCATTCTAATATGCTGATTTAGTGCTCAAGAAACATGTATTATTATTATCAGTGTTGAAAACAGTTTTTTGCTTAATATTTTTGTGGAAACCATGGCACTTTTTTCAGTATAATTTGAAAAACAAAAAGAAACAGCATTTATTTGAAACTGAATTTTTTTTGTAACATCATACACATCTTTATCGTTACTTTAAAGCAATTTAATCCTTGCTAGGTATTATTATTATTATTTTATTATTTTTTAAAGAGGTAATTTGTAATATTTTCCTGTTTAAATACTTTCCCCTTTTTTCCATCCCAACCAACCCTACACAGCAACATACGCACAACCAACAGCAAGACTTGCATGGTGCCATTTGTTTATCCAACCAATGGCAGCTATTGAAAACCCTATTTTAAAAAGTCATTATTTTTGGTTTGGTGATGCTAGTGGTGCAGAAATTGCATACTTCACCTTTTAAAAACCGTGGCTATAATTACTTCCTGATCAGACAGTGCACTGGAAATGGAAGGCCAATTCAAGAACATTGCATTGTAGGATAATTGTATGCAATGTGCTCACACACACTGGAAAATATAGTAGGTCATTCAGATATTCCATGCATACTGTGCACAGTATGCACATTATATACTACGCACAGTATGCAAATTACATACTGCATAAATTATGCCATTATTCCGCATATAGCCTGTCTCTCTTTTTCCCACTCTGTCGCTTTCCCAGTGTCTAATGAAGTCAACAGATTTCTAGCAACTATAGTTCTTAGATGTTACTAGTTGTATGCATTTCTCTGGCCTCTGAAGCTTTACATGATGGCACAAGCACCGAGAGCCTCCCTGTGGGGCTCCAGAATCAACGCCACAGTTAGCTTTAATGATCTGTCTTAAAGTAGACGCAGTAATCAGGTTAGTACATCAAACAGAGCAGAGTATAATTTAGTTTCACAATTTACAAAACCCTACAGATATTACAGCAGAAAGCAATAAACTATAAAGTGCAAGTTAGAAAAACAAAGCTTCGTCCTCTGAAACCGGATGGAGTCTGGTGTGGCCCAGGTGCCTTGTCATGGTTGCAATCTGTGTCTGCCGTCCCAACAGAGAGCCACTGTGAACCAGAACTGTCGGCACAGTGCATTTTGTTCCGAGAGGAGAAAGTGCCGCGCCACAGCAAGGACACAGCAACAATTAGACTGTTGCATCTTCTGCTTTCTCCATGGCAGAAACGGTTCATATTTACTAGACCTGCAGCTTAAAGGGATAGTTCACACAAAAATGAAAACCTTAATGTCGTTCCAAACCTGTAAGACTTTAGTTCATCTTCAGAACACAAATTAAGATATGTTTGATGAAATCCGAGAGCTTTCTGACCCTGCATAGACAGCAATGCAACTAGCACATTCAAGGCCCAGAAAGACAGTAAGAACATCATTAAAGTAGTCCATGTGAGGTCTGAGTAATTAATTACAGAATTTTCATTTTTGGGTGAGCTACCCCATTAATTATGATCTTATGCTAATAACAGAATCATTCCAACCATTTGAAAACGGGGCTGATTTTGCAGTTATTATATTAATTGACAAAATGCTTATAATAATGATAATAACAATGCTGCACTGTTGCTGAAAATATCAGATACTCTTATCAAACATAAGATATAAGAAGTTTCTTATGCTCACCAAGGCTGTATTTATTTGATCAAAAATAACATAAATTCAATAAAATTTTGCAATATATGTACAATCTAAAATAACTTTTCTAATTGAATATATTTTAAAATGTAATTTATTCCTGTGATGGCAAATCTGAATTGTCAGCATCATTACTCCAGTTTTCAGTGTCGCATTACTGTATGGAAATCATTGTAATTTATTTATATTCTGTAACTGTCAATAGGCGCATTTCCATTACCCTTCAAATTGTGCAAATTGAAATTGCGAATTGAAAATACGCCTAATGGAAACGCGTCAATGTCTTGATCACCTTACATTCACGCACACACACACTCACTCACTCCCTCACACAAAAGTGATTTCAATGATGCTACTCTATGCAATGACTCAACTAATCGATAATTAAATGAATAACTGATTATTAAATCTATCCATCAGTGTTGGTATCATTGCATGACTGCTGTTCTATAAACCTGTTATATACATATATTGTAAGTTTAAAATCAGTAACACTATATAATGTATATATTTAAAATGATTTAAACAAAGGTTATTGTACAAACAGTTTTAACAACAGCATAATTTAATCTCTTGCTTTCTGTTTAGGTCAACGTAATTTTAAGAAATAGAAATGCATTTATTATTACTATATTTATGTGGGACAACTGAAGGTTGAACAGAAGATTAATCTAGCTAAAATATAATTAATGACTATCAATTTTAGCCTTCAGCTGTTGCACCTAACATGATAACTAGTTGCTGTCCTCAACATCATAATCCAATATACTATGGATACTTGAATCTGATTGGCTGACGAAGTTCTAAGATGTGCAATTATTTTCAGGGAAACGCACGGCGAATGTAGTTCCAGGCAACTCTTGACCGCATTACAGTTCCATATCACTTCGTCAAATGATTTCAGTTATTTCAAACTGATCTTACAACAGCAAAATAACCAAAAACCCACAACGACACTGGCCAAACAAATAAATATAGTAAGCAATAGGATAAAAACGACAGATCATTTCCATGTTTTGCCACAAAATTACATTTTATTATGTACGTAAAGCACATACTCTAGGCTATTTCTCCCTTACAGACACACACATGGAAACATAACACTACTCTGGCGATTATATTAGTAAAATAGTTTAGCAACTTAAAAGCTACATGACATTTCTCACACGCGAGGTAACAACGGCACTGTATGTAAAAAAATGAAATCAGCGCTGTTTACGTTCAGTAGACAGCGCACGCATGCTGAACGTAAACAACGCTGATTACATTGATTACGTTCTGGGGTACTCTCCAAAATGGCAGAAGACGGTTCCTCGGGGAGAAGAATTGTTGAATAAATTATGTTATTATTGCTTTATTTGTGCACAAAAAGTATTCTCATAGCTTCGTAGCATTACGATTGAACCCCTGATGTCACATGGACTATTTTACCGATGTCCTTGCTACGTTTCTGTGCGTTGATCGTGGTAATATCCTTGCTGTCTATGGAGGGTCAGAGAGCTCTCAGATTCCATCAAAAATATCTTAATTTGTGTTCCGAAGATGAACGAAGGTCTGAAGACGAACAAAGGTCTTACGGGTTTGGAACGACATTAGGGTGAGTAATTAATGACAGAATTTTCATTTTTGGGTGAACCCTTTAAAGTTCGACGCTGCTGCCAAACACTGTTGATAGAGACGCACAGACTCAGAGAGGTAATTCAAACACTCTCGCTCTCGCTCTCTAATAACTTAGTTATTAGCTGCATTTGTCTGCTATCAATGGCTCAAGCCTCCGTTACTAGGTCTAAAATGACGTTTTGGAATTAGCAACGGAGGTGTTGGATGAGATGTGAAATAAATTAATTCTACTTACAATTGTGTTTTAAATACAAAAACCGGACAAATGCCTTGAAATATAGGCTAGGCCAATCATCTGATCAATGTCTTGAGGTGTGGTAAACGTAGTATAAGTGGAATAATTGACTCCGGGCCATTGAATTATTAAAAATAATGCACACCCGAGGTGGTGATATGGCTACGACACAAAGCGAAGTCAATTATTCCTTACTTAATCCAGCATGTGCCTATCCATGGCCTATAGAGGAAGTTCACTTGAAGTCGTATCCTCCACTGCAGTAGATCTAGAAAATAAGTTATAAGATTCACAGGAACTTTAAACAGCTAAAGCTGTCGTGGTCCCATCCAGGCTCTCTCTGTTCTGCAGTCTGTGACCTTCTGACCCTGTTCTGTGCCTCACAGCCTTGCAGTCCCGTCCTGAGCCACACACTGACACTGATCCTAGGACCTCAGCGGCAGCCCTCACAGACAGAGGGAAACACTCTCCAAAGAGACGTCTCATCGACTCATGAAGAGCAGCCATCAAAAGATCACTTTCTGCAAGGGCACCAGTGACACGGCTCATAAATCTGTTTTTAACACCATCCTGTCCCCGTTTTTTCCCTTCTGGCTTGTACCAAACTCAAAACACACAGACTCTGTGTTCACTCTTACAGCAACGCATTGTCAAACTTTAGCCAAAAAATGACATACGCATATAAAACCAGTTTAGTTGTGTCTGATGGTACAAACTGTCAACCGGTAGAGATATTTTTTGTGACTCTAAGTGTGAGGGTGACAAAGAAACATGGAGTAGTCCGAAAATACAGAGCAGAATGTGACCCAAATAATTCAAGTTGAGGAAGAACTTAAAGCATGTAACAGGAAGCAAAGTTTGGAGGTATACGGCTGCCGAGCAACAGGGCTTCCGATCACATGCATCCATCCCTCCATCTATCCATTTTCTGATATTAGTTTTACTACTTTGAGTCTTTTGTTTGTAACTCAAGTGTTGCAGCAGTTTTTCAGCTAGTGTCAGATTCATCATTCGTTATGAATAATCTGATTTTTTGATTTGCATCATCACATGATAAATAAAAAGAAATTAATACTCAAATGAGATGAAGTACCTTTCATCTGTCCAAAAATAATTATATATCACATTAAACTATACATATCAATATAATTACTCATACTATGATATAAGATCTTGGTCATACTGCCAACCTTTACTTAACAGAGTTGAGAAATCCATTTTTATATAAAAAGGACACCTCATTGTCTTTTTAAAACAAGAATGAATCATGTAAAATGGAGATGTAGGCTATCATGATGGAAGTAGGATCAAAGTACTGACCCTCAACCCCTTCACAGCGTGAACACTCTGATATTCAGCCTTCAGCAGCACAAGATCAATCATTACAGAGGAACAACTACAAACCGATCCTAAAAATGAGTAATTTGCATCTGTTAGTAAATAATTCTGAATTTCTTTGCTAAAATGATCTGAGCACCTTTATTACTAATGATTTTCAAATAGGACCTGATGCAACAATACACAAGTCGTGAATTTTAATATTAACACATTTAGAAAAATCCATTTTAGTCACTGTAATCCCTGTTGAAAAAAACATATGCTGGTTATAAGATGGTTTTTGAGGTGGTCCTGAGCAGGAGCTAGTTGCTTAGGACCAGCCTAAGAGCAGCAAATGACCAGTTTAAACCAGCTCAGGACCAGATTAAACCAGCTCATGACAAATTAAGTACCAGCTTAAACCAGCTCAAACCAGCTGCCATGCTTCAAAACATACCATACCAGCATATGCTGGTTTTTTCAACAGGTATGGCACTAATTTAATTTCCAACTCAGAGATTCTTGTCACTTTAAAAAAAAAACATTCAAGTGAGCAACATTTTAAAGTGTCAATAGGAATAATTAAAGCCATATGATAACCAGCAGTGTTTGGCATCAAAGCTGGTGCAAGAACTTTTCTTACCATCATCTAATGCTCACATTTTTTTAATACTAATAATTTAATAACACTGTTAAATGTAATCCTTAGCAAATCTCAATTGTGATGCCTAAATTCACTTGCAACATTTAAATAATTTGATTTTAGTGTTTTATTTTTAATGTATTTAGTATTCATCAGTTTTCATTCAACATTTATCTTTTTAATTTAGTTTACCTTGATGTACTAAAATAATGAAATCAATACTGATGTACTAAAAACTTAAATAATAATAATAATAAACTATATAGACATAAAAACTGACAAAAACACAACAAAATTACTAAAACGTTAAAATTATATTGCAAATAGAAAGTTGAAAAACGACAAAAACAAATTATTAAAATTTTACTAAAATGAAAATGAAAATAGAAAAATAAAAAAAAACTGATTTAAAATATTATTAAAAACTATATTATTATCTCAATGATACTAAAATAACTGCTGGTATCATTCAGAATTTAAATAGTAGTGCATTTCTAGTCCTGACCACACAAACTGGCTTTTATTCTAGTGTAATGGCCAGTATATAAATAAAACAAATACGATGAGATTTTATTTTATTGATTGTAATGTATATTTTCCCAGATTAATATATTGAGCTATACCTTAAAGGATTAGTTCAACTAAAAATGAAAATTCTGTCATTAATTACTCACCCTCATGTCGTTCCAAACCCATAAGACCTTCGTTCATCTTCGGAACACAAATGAAAATAAATCAAAAATATCTTAATTTGTGTTCCAAAGATGAACGAAGGTCTTATTTTCATTTTTGGGTGAATGAACCCTTTAAAGGACGTACCAACATCTTCAACATCAACTGATTTATGAAAACTGTCATTTGATAATTAAAAACATGAAGTCCTTCTTTCATTCATTTTTATTGCACCATACTCATTAGTAATGTCTATGATGCTTTCATGGCCACTTTTCATTCCTCCTTTGCTAGTCTTATGATGCAGTACTTCCTCTCTCCTCTGAATCTGGCAGCCAATCAGATAGCTGAGAGAGGGAGAGAGCGCGCATGCCCTGATCAAACATATGCTAAGCATATAGACATGCATACACGTATGTGCACGTCCCACGCTCATGCGCATGCAGAAGTAGCAAACCGCTGGATCGCCAGGGAGGCCCATCAGGAGGAGCAGGTTTGAGGGTTACACAATCACATAAACCCACGAACCCTCACACACCCACTTACACACATAATGGTGACAATGAGAGGACCCTCAAAGAGAGAGTCGAGGAGAAGAGGACAATGGACAGAAACGATGCCATATGCCAGGGGTCTGTTACTATAGCAACGCCACACTTCCTCTCTCTATCTCTTTTTCATTCTTTCTTCCATCTTTGCCTGGATTGAAGGAATAAATGAAAACCAATGTAGTAAAACACATCTACATTTTACACTGCACAAAATGAAAACTTGAGGTGCACTACATGTCAATGACAGATTTATCACTTGCCAGTAACAGTAAATATTATGTTATTATCAACAGCAATAATAAAACTGTGGTTGATTATTTTAGCTGTTTTTTATGACTTAAACTGTCTCATCCAACAGTGTGTTTCACTGAAAAAAGCCTTATACTTTTAGTCAATGACTTTTCTGAATGTTTCTTGATACAACAACACACAACTAATTTAACAAATTTAACATTAAATATGTAATGTCCATCAGTCACTCAATTAATTTCCAACAAATTAATATTTTTATTCAGTAAGGACACATTAAATTGATCAAAAGTGAAATTTGCCATTCTTTTGAACTTTCTATGCATCAAATAATCCTGAAAAATATATATTCATTACGACTGCCACAGAAATATTAGGCAGCACAACTGTTTTCAGCATTGATAATAAAAAGAAATGCTTCTTATTACAATGATTTCTGTAGGATCATGTGACACTGAAGACTGGAGTAATGATGCTGAAAATGTAGCTTTGCAAACATAGAAATAAATTACATTATAAAACATTCAAATAGAAAACAGTAATTTTAAATTGAAATAATGTTTCACTATTTTACAGTTTTTACTGCATTTTTGATTAAATAAATACAGACTTAGTGCATAAACAAATTTCTTTAGAAAATATTTTAGGTTTTTAGAACATCTTACCAACTTTTGAGCGGTTGTGTATATGCACAAGCATGAATCAGAGCAACAGCAAAGAACAATATTTTCAGTGAATGAATAATAACTCTCTTAAAGGGATAGTTCACCCAAAAATGAAAATGATGTCATTAATTACTCACCCTCATGTCATTCCAAACCCGTAAGACCTTTGTTCATCTTAAGAACACAAATTAAGATATTTTTGATGAAATCCGAGAGTTTTCTGACCCTGCATCGACAGCAACGGAGGTACCATGTTCAAGGCCAAGAAAGGCAGAAAGGACATCGATAAAATAGTGCATGCGACATCAGTGGTTCAACCATAATTTTATGAAGCTACGAGAATACTTTTTTGCGCAAAGAAAACAAAAATAACTTTATTCAACAATTTCTTCTCTTCCATGTACGCACATCAAGCTCTCAGATTATATCTTAATTTGCATCCCGAAGATGAACAAAGGTCTTACGAGTTTGGAACGAAATGAAGGTGAGTATTTTCCAAGGGAGAATTTTCATTTTTGAGTGAACTATCCCCTTCAATAATTCACACAAATCTACTGTATAACTTTAGAGCACTTAGAATATGTACACGTCAGATGGACACCACTGGCCACTTATGCTACATCTTGCATGTTTTTCAACATCTCACACCATGAATGCTACATTTTTAGAATGCAGTGTTAAATTCAAGGAAGATCTGAACCTTGATGATCTGATGAGCAGACCAAGACCCACCTTTCAGGGGGTTTCAGTCCACTTCCAAACAAACTCTGTTGTGGTTTGACTGATATATGAATGCAACATAGATTTTAAAGACATCTAAATGAGCTAAAAACAGGATGTGATGTCACAAGATGTGACCATAAAAGTAGAGATACACCGATTGCAATTTTCTTGGCCGATTCCGATTTCCGATTTTTTTGTTAGTGTGATCTGCCAATACCGATTTTTGCAGATTCCGATTTTCTTTCTAAGAACTATAATTGACAGCATATACAAACAAAAATATACTTTTCTTCAATGCAAAGTTTTATTTTCATAAAAAAACACAAGTAAAAAGTCAGTATTAAAATAAGAACAAGAAAATTGCAAACAACAGCACAAATAAATGCAATAGAATAAAGAGAGCTATGAAACTAAGTTTTCAGGTTAAGTAAGTTTTTATTCAGGTAAGAAATACTACAGAAATTAAAGTAATCACGTGTAAAATAACACATCAAAGACACTCCTCATGCAGATGCACGGGGCAGCCGAATAGTGGTCGCTAGGCAACAGCTAATGGGAACCTCAAACAATAAACAATAAACCTAACACTTACAACCATCCACACACACACCCTCACTTCCCACTCACTCATAGCCCTGGGCAGTGGAGGGTAATGTCTAGGTGAGCGGCTTGCCTCTCTTCATTTTCTTTGACTGTCAGTGCTCATCCGGAGAACAGACTGATCCCCTCGGGCAGCCCTGCACTCCTACTCAACCACTGTCAACAGATACACACTCACACACACCTGTTGGCAAGAGGTTCACATGAATACACACAGAACAAATGCGCATATTTATATAGACTTATTTATGCATAATGACACAAAGCACAACATATTTGAATCCATAAGTGCACAAGCACACACAAAATTTCTAACATTGGCAGTTTTAATAACAGGCACCACTGCCTCAGAAGAGACTGATTAATATGTTGATTACTCATACGAGGTCATACACAACAGAACACACACACGTTTATTTAGCATCTAAATGAGGACATAGCACAGACTTCTATTGTTTTTATTCAAAAAGAAAAAAAGCTGATTTTTTATTTTTTGATTACGTTTACTATAGACTAACTCTTTTTACATTTATAGAACAATGACAACAAAAACACATTTATTCATCTTTTTTTTTCTTCCATTGGTAGCTCACTGTTAAGGAGAATGAAGCCACAAGAATAAATGTTGTGCAAAAAAAAAAAAAATTTATTTTACTTTATTCAACAATTCTTCTCCCCACGAGTTGCCATCTACTGCCATTATTGAGAGTACCACAATGCATGCAGGGGAGAAGAATTGTTAAATAAAGTCATTATTTTTATTTTCTTTGCACACAAAAAGTATTCTCGCAGCTTCATAAAATTCTTTGGATTTTCCGTACACCTGTCTACATGGAAAATATACCATTAAAAAACTGCCCAGTGGGCACAGGACCCCAACATTGGACGAATGTAAATTTTTCATTGCCGTCAAAATCCATTGTTGGCTTGATGCCAGCCAAATCAGATGTTGAATTCAGGTTACTTAATAGCACAACTTTAAATGAACAAAATATCAATGTGTAATAATGTTATAACTTAACGTTGGGTTTGGATACCATATCTTGTGTTTTACATCAATATGATGTTCGCATGAGATGTTTGGAAGACTCTGAATTTTGGTTACTTATTATTACAACTTAAAACCAACAATATATTGACATCAGCTGTCAATAGAAGTTGTCCTGAAATTGAATTTTGGTCAACCAACTTCAGAACCAATATACAACCAAATAACAACGTCTTACAATGTTGGTGGACCCCTAGGTGATCTGAGATGCTCTGATTTCAAGCCAGCAGGTTTGGTAAGGGTCACACAATGAAAACTCCATTGCTTTTATAATTCATGTTGTGAATTATATCAGAGTTGACTGGTTGGGTTCATGGCCTAGAAACAAAAAATGGGAAAAACCCAAGGCCGAATAAAGAATTTTCAATGAAGGATACAGAGTTGCTTCCATTTTTTTGAGGTACCTTGGGAGATAGCATGATTTTGTGACCTTGAAACATATGGGGATACTCACTAGCTTTACAATATACAGCACTATATGCATTAAGTTAAAACTGCATTTTTGCATTCTTGGTAAGACAGAGAGAGACAGAGAGGGTGAAAATCTGCTGATGAATCTGTTGGACCTGATGTCCTCGGCACAGAAGGTGACCCTGACACCCACTCCATCTTCCTCTCACTCAAACACTTCTGTATCAACCTCCTTTTTCTTCTCTTTACTCCACTGGATAAATAGTGTTATTCAGTTCTTATAATTTTGCAATATACAAAACTGCCCTTACCTTATCCATCGTGGTATACACATCTTAACGTCTTACAGTATAATTAATGCAAACACACTCCAAATGTAGACAACATCCACATATATCAAAACTATGTGCTATCTACTGTCTACACAGGCTACAGCTTTCTAGCTAGCATCCTATCGGAAATGAAACCTCATAAGTGAACAATTAGGGTCACTGTACAAATACAGCAACTCCCTATGTCATTAAAAATGTGTTTGAATAGAAATGTGAGGGAGATGAGAGTCTGATTTCATTAGTGTTTAGCATTAGCATGCTGCTAAGCTATTAAGGTAAAGGTGGGTTCAAACCATGTCAGTATTACCATAATTATAAGGTTCTGACTCGCAAAAAGTGCTCATATCCTTGTGGAATTTGTCATTTCAACTTATGAAGCTCTGACTTGTACCACCAGATCACTACAACATCAGGTCGAAACACTCAAAATGGTGGCAACTTCAGAAGTAAAATGAAGTTTAAGCTACACCATGTAACTTTCGACCCTCTAGCAGTTTTTTTTTACTTCCATAGGAAACATGAAGAAAAGCTTTGTTTTTACAACAAATTTTTACCTATAGGTTTGCTGTTTTGAATGATCCATCATCAATTTTTCTTGTTCGTTGCATCAACGCACTTTCAGCTTCACACTATCCACAGCCAAAGCTGCTTTTCTCTATTTACAGATATAAGGTGACACACACAGGTGAACAATATTTGTATGCAATTACCCATTAAATCTGTTCCAACAGCTCTAAAATATAAATCATAATACATTCTTAATAAATTATTACAGGTTTATAAAACAATACTTACGCAAAGATATGGTTTGGAATCAAGCATTTTAATCCAATTTTTGTGAAGAAATACGTTTGCGTTATATAATGATCGGTTTAGTTTATGCTTTTATTGACATCTAAACAATGATCAACAATGCATGGAGCCAATAAAGCACAAGTTCAATTCACACACAAACTTCTGGGATTACCATGTGATGTGCTCTATGTTTGTGTGTTTATAAAAGCTTAAATTAATTCTGTTCTTCACAAGCAATCATATTTCTTCACAAGACTTGGATTAAACCACTTGATTCATATGGATTCATTTTACTGTAACGAATTAGTCCACTGAAGGCGAGCGTAGTGAAGAACCCAAGTGCAGTTTATTCAAAACAAGGTGAAATCCAAACATCCAAACATAATCCAAACAGACGAAGACTAGAGACACAGACTTGACTTGACGAGGCATGAACAGACTTGACTAGGCATGAACAGACTTGACGAGGCATAACAGACTAGACTCACCGACAGCGGGTTACAACATCAATACACGACCAGGGACAATGGGAATATGATGGCTACTTATATCAAACAAGAAGGGTCACATGACATGAACAAACCAATGGGAAACAAGACACATGACTAAGACAACCAATCAGAACATGACACAATGAACAAGAGAACCAATGGCATGAATACATGAGGGCAAGGGAAGCATGACACAAACAGGGTGAAACAATTACAAAATAAAAGACATGAAAACATGAACATGAAACAAAACCCAAAACCCACATTACATTTACGATGTTACTTGAACTTGCAGTGGTGGGACAAAGGCCTCTCGGGTTTCATTAAAAAATATCTTTGAAGATTAACCAAAATCTTATAGATTTGGAATGAAATGAGGGTGAAATGATGACAGAAATTTGGGTGGACTATCATTTTAAGGCATCTGCATAATGACTGTTATGTGATTTGTCTATTTATTACGCAAAGGATTCATTTTGGCGTTAATAATGTTGCTATAGAAATGCATAATTCAGAGTCCAAGGATATGACCAGCTCTGAAAATGTGCAGGTTGCCATGTAGTAATTACTGTAATTACGACATGGCATTAATGCACCATAACACTCAAATAAGCTTTTAAATGCAAAATAGGCTATATAGGTGACACAACAAATGTTGCATTTTAAAGAAAAAAAAAAGAAAAAGAAAAAGAAATGTTTTATTTATACTATTTGATATTATATCTCTGGCTTCACCATCTTGTGTAAATAAAGCCATCTTTTTTCTTTCACTGAGACTGTTGCAATAGCTCTTGGGATTGCCTTTTCTGTGAAGGATACTTGTAATGCTGCCCCATAATATGGCAAAAACAAGGCATCTTACAAGGCATAATTATGCTTCCTACCATTTGTAACTGCCTACCTCCAGTGCTGTCTATGTAGGCAGCTCACTAGGTTTTGGAATAGAACTGAAGCATTACTGAAGATCTTTGGTCTTAAATATCTTTTCACTGACACTCTTAGCTATTCAAACACTGCCCTGTTCCTGCCCCTTTATTCAAATCTGGCCCATTCGTCTTCCGCAGCCCAATTCTGCCAGACCCGGGCGTTTCCCCTGAGGGCAGTGCGGGAAGAGGCAGCTTAAAATTACCTCCCTAAATTCTCATTCTACCTTCATCATTTCTCTCCTCCGTTCCTCTGCCAGTATCCTCTCTTGAACCCATCTCTCTGCTCTGGCGTAATGAATGATGGCTCTGTTATGAATGGCTGATTACATGTAAGACAGGAAAAGAACGATGGTCAGGTGTCTCCGAGCACGTCTACGTATCTCCTGACACAAGAGTCCACAGAGACACAGTGTTTAGCAGGGCTGGATATTTAAAGGAGCAAATCTCCAAATACTTTCAGAGGTAGAGAATGAAAAGGACAGGAAAGGGGGAGGATTAAAGACTGAGAGGAGAAGAAAGAGAGAGAACGAGTGAGAGGGGTCACCGCTGCTTTACTAGTGCTGTGTTCGATACATCGATACGACGATGTATCGTCACAGAGATTTGACGATACGAGTAGCGATACAGCTGGCCCTGTATCGATATTGTGGCATGTGTGCAGCAGTGGACTGCGTTTAATTTGAATACAAGAAAAGTGCGAGGTTTCTAAAAAATAATGAATAGAGCATAATATATAGGCTACAACAAGGTTTAATTTGGCCGCAGAGGAGCACAACTGGGTTGCCTGATATAAAGAGACGGTATCCCCGAAACAGAGCTTTCCACTTACGCAATACGGAAATATCTGCTAAGCGTGTTACTTATCTTTGTCAACCTGGCAACCATGTGCCATGTGGAGAGTGCTCTCTCTCCACTGTGGATAAACGCGCTTGCTTTCTGAAAACACCGGTTAGCTTGCAGTTTAGCAATCTCCACTTCTCCACTTCAATATTCTATTCTCAGAAACCGTTTTGCCGCGTTTCTCTATTAACAGTGAAGCTGTGGCTTTAATTTCCTTTACATACAATGATGTTACCAGCTCCTTATTGAGAAAGATAATGTAGCTCTTGAGCGATTAAGCTATTTAGTTGATAAAATTGCGGGGCAGCGCTAAAAAGTTGCAAGCAATCAGAATATTGTACCTGGTGGGGAGTGTCCAATGTAAACATGAAACATATGCCATTACCTATATTGTACTGTGGTACAGTTATGGAGGCCCTTCATAATGCAGAGGTCAACTGCCTGCTCTGCCAATAGTTAGGAATGGCACTATAGTATGCAGTGTTTAATAAACAGCTGTTTTACTAAATTCTGCTGAGGTGAAATTCAGTGCAGTCCTGTATCGTGATAAGTATCGTATTGTGGCATCTGTATCGTGATACGTATCGTATCGTGACTTTGCTGGTGATACGCAGCCCTATGCTTTACCATATCTTACCTTCACATTCTCTCTCCAGCAGAAACCCCTGAGAATTACATCTGCACACACATACACTCATCTACACATGTGCATGTAAACCCTACTGAAAGGGGCTTAAAGCCTGATAAAGTCCATGGGATAACCTTTTCATGTTTTATACATTCTGGATAAACCCTCTATGTGCCAGTGCTTAAAAAAATAGTCTATATGTTGACCTCACGAAGCTGTAACTTAACTTCAAAACCATTTTATGTATCTACAATAAACCATAAAGACAAGAACCCAAAAGGGAAGACTGGGGAGATTTATGACATTTTTGCTGTGAATATTTCTTAAGGTAAGTCAATTTCCAATGTGCCATTAAGTCTTGACTACAAAGAACCTATTAAACATTTTCACCACTATTGATCAGTGAGGCTCATGCTCTCACACTATAGGAAGTAACTACATTACACAGTGAATAATCAGCTATCACTAGACTTTCCAGTGAATTTTAAACTGTAAAACAAATTGATTCATGAAACAGCAAAAATCTAAAAGGTGACAAAATATCTGAGGTTCTATTAGTTAATATCAGTTGATGCATTAGGTAATGAACAATGGTCAACAATTGTACAGCAATCAATAATCTACATAATGTTAATTTCTACATACACTAAATTAGTTTTTTTTTATTTGTATAAATTAACAATAAATTTATGAACAAACATGAATTGTCAATTAAAGTTATATTTATAAATTAACATTAACCTAGATTAATAAGTGCTGTAAAAAATGTTGCTCATTGCTCACAAATTTTTTATTAATAAATTAATTGATAAAATGTGTCCTAACAATACAGTTCAGCCCTTCAGTTCAAAATGACCTTTATTACATAAGCTACCAATTAAATGTTTCTTGAGTAGCAAATCAGCATAATAGAGGAATAAATTACATTTAATTTTTAAATTCAAATAGAAATAATAATAATAATAATTCCCAATATTATTATTATTATTATTATTATCAATCAAATGTAGAACTGGTGAGCATAAGAGACTTATTCTTCAAAAAAAAAAAAAAAACTTACTAACTGCAAACATTTGAACAGTGTAGCTGACTCCTTCCTTGAAATTGTATTATATTCAGTTGTTATAGTAAAAAAAATGCTTATTTTTTGGAGGAGTTTGGAGGATACAAAACTACTGATAGAGTAAACAATCATTTGTGTAATTTGGCTTCTGACTTCAAACCTTATAGTAACTAAGATACAGCCCTTGTGACAACTAGTGAAAATGCTTCTTGACAAGAAGCAGCTGCAAAAGCCATAAAATAAATAAATCTGCACATATGCTCGAACTACCTCGCAAACAACACATTGACTTGTAGCGCAATCTCCTGTACATTGATCTGTCTGTGCATCAGCTGCAGCACCAAATGCGTGAGGTGGACGGGGAGTTTACACTCATCAAAATTCAATTGCGGGTCAATAATGCATGAGCCAACTGGGTTCGACTGAAGCAGAACAACCAAAAGCGCAGACGAGAAGACAGCGTTTTACAAGAACAACAAATGCATTTGCACAACGCAAGCTGTGATTTCATGCCTAAGGGACGAGCATTGTTTATGTATTGCAAAACACATGACTATCAATGCCAATTTCAGCATTTTTTGAAAAGCTTTCCATTTAAACTGTGTCAAATTGAATTGAGGTAGGCCATAATGACATTACGGCAGAGGAAATGAAACCGAGGAAGGGAAGAGTACCTGATAGGATGGAGGGTGCCGATTTGTGGCTAAGAGAGATGAACAGATAGAGATGGAGAGATAGAGGTGATGGAGGGCCACTTGTGGCCTGAGGTGATGGATGGAGGAAGTGTCACGGGGCAGGTGGAGAGGATTTGCCCTCTAATGATTTTTCTCTCCATTCCACAGTGAAATACGTCCCTGTCTGCAGAGCATTGGTGGTATATTCCCTTTTCTCTCTCTTTCTCTCGGCTCTGTGGCTCACTTTTTCATTACATGATGCTCTCGGTGTCTCTTTGACATGCAAACACACACATATGCAGTCTCAAGCAGAGTGGAGAGGTCATGTGTTTGGCAGGACTTCTTCTGTGAGAATGTGGCACAGCGAAAGCCTCCAGCAGAAGCAGCAGCTCTCTCTCTCTCTCTCTATCCTCCGCCAGGGATGTGGGCGCGCGCTTGCATTACTACCGGCTCTGAGCCCGACCACCTCACTTCATTGACACGAGCTGCCTGCCAGAACCATCCAAAGCTCTATTTCTAAAGCAGACTGCAGCATTTCAAGTGCCTCATTGGCTGTTTAGTCTGTTCTGCTGGAATCATTTGGGGCTGCGGTACATAGGCAAAACGGGGCAATCTAAAGCGCACTGAAAAGAAGATTATTTTGCGCATTTTATGTCTGCAGTGTTGTGCGTTATGGACTAGGTTTGCGTTTGGATCACTTTCGGGTTTTGGGGCAGCTAAAACACCTTTAAATCCTTTGTAGGTGGTCAAAATAGAGTTGGTAGGTACACATGATGCAATAAACACATTATTAAAAGTATATTTTGCTTGTTTAATAGTTGAAACCTTCAATGTGTCTCCTATGAAGATAGAATGTGTTAACCGGTAGAGATTTTGCTATACCGTTTTTACCACAGTGAATATATTGTTGCTACTGTATCAGTGGAAGGACTGCTTTACATTATTTACAAGAGAGATCGATGAAGAAAGTAAAATGCAGAAAGTACATAGCAGGTCGTGTTCAAAACCAGTCAAAGTGAGGAAGAACTTATTTAACAGCTTTAAATTTTAAATCTGGCTACCCAGGTGAAAAAAGAAATATATTTAAATTGTGCTTTTTCAGACATACTTACTATATTTAAATTATACTATACTAAGTGCGTATTAAATGTATTATTCATACACGCTTGCAGAAGCTGCTAAAAATACGAACATACCGCTATATTTTCTAATTAATTTCATAGTTCCTCCAAAACAATTTGAATTCTGTCATCACTCACCCTTAAGATGCTCCAAACCATCTAAGACTTTCGTTCATCTTCAAAAGACGTTCATGTCCCTCCCTCCGATGAAAGAAGATTCACCAAAGATGTTCACGTTTCAAAAAGTTGAAATCGCAAAAAAACATCGCCAAAGTAATCCATATGAATTGCGTGGTTTCCTCCAAGTGCTCTAAAGAGACACGATCGGCGACCGCTCTATATAATACTGTTTAAATTTAGACTTATATTCACATTCAAGAGACATTTGCACGCACATCATATTTTATATGCGAAGCTCTCTGGGGTGAGCTCATTATCATACGAACCAATCAGAGCTGTTCAATGGCTCTGGAACCAATCAGGTTTAGTCAGTCTGTTGTTTGAATTTAAACACGTAAACGCAAGTTTGTTTTTTTTTTCATATATGATGTTGAAATACTTGTTGGAATTTCAGAAATATATATTAGAAAATAAAGGCGTCAAGCTTGAACAAATTTATAAACACCTAGCTTATTACAATTAATGTATCATGTAATGAACAACAGCCTAATCAACCAAAGTAGCATAACCTTTTAAGTAAAACTGAACAACATATTAAACAACATATTTTAAATATCTATATATATAAATAATTATATGCTTAATAATAGTTGACAAACGTTTGTACATTGTAAATGTTAAAAATGTTTTTCAAAATATTGTACTTTTCCAAATATTAAAATTATAAATACATAAATATTTAAAATATAACCATGTGTAGGCCTACTGCAATATAAAGTACATTAAAAACCCACTAAAAGTGTAATCATTTTGTTATGTTCTTACACAAAGTAGACATGAATCTTCTTTCATCGGAAATTAAATTTATAATACAATACTGTAGTCAACAGCCTTGAGGACCATTCCCGATCCTGCCACCCTCTCTCTCCCACTTCGCTTCCTGTCAGTTCTGATCTGTCCTGGGAGAGAGAGGGTGGCAGGATCGGGAATGGTCCTCAAGTCGGGATTCGAACTTGGCGCAACAGCGCTGTATGTCGGCGTGCTGCCCACAAGGCTGTTGACTACAGTATTGTATTATAAATTTAATTTAATATATTAAATACACTTTTTTTCATTTAATTTCCTCAACAAGGTGGAAAAAAAAAAACAAGGTGACATATACCTCATAATGTGATGTAATATTTTGGTCATATGGTCTACCCCTACATACTACTTGCCCAAAAATATAGTAGTACTTTTGGTGCATTTTGGCACTTTTGACACGCCAACTTACCATGCAAGCCAACACAGCAAGTGCAGTTATGTAATATATATGAATTTGCTCTTTATTCAGACACACACATATGCATTGACACTGTACCAGAGACCCATTTTTCCTGGACTCCACAAAGAAACAAGCTGCTCCCCACATGTATAAGCAGAGATGGGTTTCCATAACAGCCTCTTTGCATCTTGTTACTCAACCTGTACTGAAAGAACAAACAGGAAGGCTTTGCATAACCGCACACATAGAGAAACGGGCAGGATTACAGAGACGCTGCATGCAAACAGGTTGTGGTTTGGAGTGGTGCTCCTCAAAAGGCTGAAATATGTTAGGTGAGCTCTCGCAGTGTTTCGCCCTAGTTTGAGCAGACAGTCCTCATACAACAGATGGATCCAGTCTGAAAGGTGCTGGTCTCTCTCTGGGAGAATTCACTAAGAATGATTTGCGCTCACTGTTGTATCGTTTATTTTTATGTGCTGTCTGTGTTACTTTAGAGCCTGATTTACTAAGATAATTATGCAAATGAGGTAACAGCGCGAATGCTGTCGCAAAAATATCCAGTTCCCTATCTTGCTGTGAGTGTTAGATTGTGGAAGACACAGCAGCTTACTACAGTCTTGCATACTTTAATGGCACTCTACAGCTGCACTCCATCACTGTGCTCAAAGACTAGATTATAACACTCTATGAATTAATTGCATGAATAATTACAGCCATGAACAATAGCAAATGTACACAAGTACTCTTTTTAACTAAAATCCCCTGGATTTTGCTAGCCATATTAATCCAACGTTAACCGTGACAGGCAAATAGTGATGGGTTTAGTAAATGTATGTACTTTTTATGAAAAAGACTTGGTCCCACTTTATATTAAGTGGCCTTAACTACTATGTACTTACATAAAAAAAATAAGTACAATGGACTTATTGTGTTCATATTGTATTGCAAAACACTTTTGCTGCTATTGAGGTGGGATATGGGTAAGGTTAGGGACAGGCATAAACATTTCATTACACCAAATACACAAAATAATGTTATTTTTAGCAACATCATATGACCCCTTTAAGGTCACTTAATATAAAGTGTGACCTAAAACTTAATTAAATAATTCAAATGGTGCAGCGCTATTTTAGCACATTTTGCTACTGTACAAAAACTAAACCATGGCAAAATATCCTTTAAAGGGGTCATATGATGCGATTTCAAGTTTTCCTTTCTCTTTGTAGTGTCACAAGCTCTTGGTGCATAAAGAAGATCTGTAAAGTTGCAAAGACTAAAGTCTCAAATCCAAAGAGATATTCTTTATAAAAACTAAGAGTCAGCCACGCCTACCTAAAACGGCTCGTTCTAACACGCCCCCACATGTCTACGTCACTATGTGGAAATATTAGCATAATGCTGCCCAAATGTGCACGCAAAGAAATAATTATCTTTAAAATAGCATCATATGACCCCTTTAAGGCAAGTCAGTTAATTTAACTCTAACCTATTTAAATGGGTTAATGTTTGCTAAATTGTTTTAACAAAATTCAAATCAGGAATAAAGTCTAAAAACAGTGGTAACAAACTGTGCTTCTCATGTACAAATCATGCTAAAAACATATTTTTCATGCTGGTCTAATTAATATGCGGGCTCTTTTAACTGTAAAACTGTCACACACCAAGCCAACGGTCGACTGTAGACCAATGCTGGACCGTCATTAGGCACCTGTCGGCCTAGTGTTTGGTACCGGTTTGATCTCTGTCAGTGGCTTTTTCATCCGATTGAACATGTTGAATTGGTGGCGGAGGCTGTCGGTGAGAAAGATCAGTCTGATTGGCTGTTCAACTACTGCAGGGGATGAAAAATGCAAGGGAAGAAAGTGAGCAAACAATTAATTGATTTTCATTGTTTTGCATTGTTTGCAGTTTGTATATCCGCAGTATATTGTTTTCCCCTTTTGAATGACGAATATAGACTACTGCCACCTACTGGTAAGGAGAGTTATTTTCTCTCACACAGGAGCAGAATGTATGTGCTAGTTGGCCAATTGCTATAGTCTTTGCGGTGTTTAAGTGCAACTTTTTGGCCCACACGCAGGCGACATGACAAGGATTTTTTTTTCTGTCACCTGGTTGATGTGGGCTGATTACAATCAGCCACATGTATGTGTGTAACAGCACTCCAGTGATCACTGATTTAGACCCGTTTCATTAGCCTGCTTTTATTCACACTGATGATACTTCATGAAAAAACGCTTCTCTGCTCGTAACTTCTCTCGTCTAAATAAGTCTACATGAGCCTGCTATTCGTATTTAATGCCACTAAAACCAGCTGGGAATCTGAGCCAATTATCATCACTGAATGCTTCACACTCTCTCGTACGTTACTGTAAAGAGAGAGGGAAGGAAAAGAGGTAGGAATGGAGAAACACAAGGCTAGGGGGCTTGCTGAGACAGCTCTCTTCCATTAGCACCGTGTTGCATTCCCTCTGGGACATGAGGGTAAGAGAGACCAGCACTCAAACTCACTGTTGACCCCTTTACAGCATGTGTACGCTGGGACACACGGTCCGCCTGCGTGCTCTTCATGGGCAGCTGGGCAAGGGTGACAGGACATGTCTTGCAACGATGGATGGAGTACTGTAATGACCAAATGTGCACAATGACATCAAAAAACTATTTCTGCTAAAAAAGGATACACTAACAAAAAAATATGTACCATAGGTGCTATAGTTTTGCCATGTTTTCTTGGACATGGTAGACTAATACCATGGGGTATTTTGAAGTAGGGCTGGGCCTTTTTATGATCCTTCAGAAATAATTCTAATGTGCTGGCCTGTTGCTAGAGACACATTTCTTATTATTTTTGTTACAGTTGTGCTGCTTAATATTTTTGTTGAAACTGTAATATATATATATATATATACTTCATATCATTTCCATATTCCTACTGCAAATAAAATAAAATGGTGCATGAACAACCCTCTACATTGTCAGTAAATCACTCGCAAATGCGACTAAATCTTACTCTGGGCGACTAAATAATGTCTAACATTAGCCATTGGCTAATAAATTCTTAGATTTTACACGCCAGTATGTGTGTGAGAGGCGTTCAACACAGATTTTCACTCGATAAACACGCTGACTGAGCGCTTGAGAGTTTCGCTCTCTGTCAAGCGATCTGTACTATTTGGATGCGCTCAATGGATCATGTCATGTACTCAATGGATGCGCAGTATGTAGCACGCAGCGCACCTGTATTTGACGTACCGTAAACTAGTGTGAAGGCGCACGACTCGCCGTCGCTTTACTGATAGCGCTGTGTTTCTCGCACATGCAAAGAGAGAGAGCGAGAGACTTGCATACCACGCTGAATCGACGAGCTATATGTAAACCATATTCTTTGTTGTATTTTCCTGTCAAAATAACAGAGTTCATTTAGAATTATTCAGCTTTTAAGAACAAGCAGAATATATGCCGGTTTCTCGGCAGTGGGCGGAGCTAATGCGCGAAACAGCTATCGTTGGTTGGCGCTCATCTATTACCGTCCCTGTTTTGATTTCATCAAATCAGTTCGAGCGAACGCCGAAAACGTGATTAATATTCATGAACCCAGCAGATAATAATAGTAGTAGTAGTATTAGTAGTATATTTTAATAATAATTACTATTACCTATGACCAACAATATCTTAAACACCACCACCAGTCCTAAGTTCAGTTAAAATGACAAATATGCATTCATTCATGGTTACCAAGTTTTAGTTCTAATCACTAGTTCTATCATTAAATAGTGCTTAATT
>NW_015540887.1:953515-955257 GCF_001515605.1 Sinocyclocheilus anshuiensis
GTGTGTGTGTCTGTGTGTGTGTGTGTGTGTGTGTGTGTGTGTGTACCTACTTAACCATATTTTGGGGAAAAAATATTTTTTTGTACCCAAAAGTGAGCAAAGCCTGACAAAATCGGCAAAAACCTAAATTTGTGGATGTCCTCATTTGTAAAACTGTTAAAATAAAGAAAACTTTTTTACTTTTGAAATTGTAAAAATGCAGAAAGTTTTCTGTGAGGGGTAGGGTTAGGGGTGTGTTTAGGTTAAAAAGTGTATAACTATCTGTATATAAAAACAATAGAAGTCTATGTAATGTCCCCATTTAGATAGCTAAGTAAACGTGTGTGTGTGTGTGTGTGTGTGTGTGTAAAATAGTACATCAGTCTGGTGAGTAAACAAAAAAAATTCCTAGCCAATGGCAATTATATTGCCAAGCTGTGCGTAGAGGTTTGATGAATATAGTAAGCATTCCATGGTACAGTATATAAAAGTACCACTATCACTGTACTAACAGCACATTTACTATTATACAGTATACTGCATGTTGCCGTCTTTGCTCATGGGCACTTCACTAGCAACTTCAGAAATGTGACGCGAAAGACAGCAGATAGGGAAATATCACTCCATTTCACACTTTAAAAGCCCTCAAAACATTTGTCACTCACAAAACATCATGGGCATAACATTTAGACAGATGATTTACAGAGAGGCTGTGCAACAAAATGTGAAACAATACTGAATGAGAAAAAAAGAGGGGTTTGATTGAATCGCGAAGCGATTTCGATTCCATGCAGACTTTAACATCTCATTAGCAGCTACAGGTAACACATTTAGATTAGAAAATTGTGGTGGGAATATTGTTTTGAAATGTTATTAAAATGCTGAAATTTACAGTGCTCTTGTCATGGTTATAACATTATTTAAAGGTTACAAAAACATTTCTTACAGTGCTTTACTAACTTTTTTCACCCAAAATATAATGTTAATGAACATTTAGTTTTAATATTTTAAGTTTTCTAGTTTATTTAAAGGTTACAAACATTTCTTAGAACATTCAAGTAAAAATTCCATCATGAGAACAGCCTGAGAATGTTGATCTCAGAACATTGCCTCAAGGTAATAAAAACATCAAACAAAACATTCTTTAAGTAATATTTATGGTATGTTCTTATAACTTTTATAAGAATGTTCCATGCACATTACTTTAAGAATGTTTTGTCCTGGCATTTATATAACTTTAAAAAAAACGTTAGTGAAAGTTGTGAGAACGTTCCGTGCTAGCTGGGTATCTGCAATCAATGAGCTTTTTAATTTCTTCCTTCATTCCCTTCGGTCTTCTTGTGGCTGACTATTTTCTCTGACAGTGATAGTGATCTGTGGGTATCTGTGGGATAATAAAGGCTGTGTTTACATTAGGAACAGTATTCCATAAAGCATCTCCTGATTCCCATCTGCACCCCGCGGCTGATAGTGTCTTTAATGACAGCACAACAGCAGCTATCTGCAGCAGTCTGTACATACTGCAGAGCCACTGAGATCCTGCTCCCTCATGGCCATTGTTTAGGTATGGATATCATAGATTTGCACTAGAAGAGCACACACACACACACACACAAAAAACAGCTACAGGTGCATCTCAATAAATTAGAATGTCGTGGAAAAGTTCATTTATTTCAGTAATTCAACTCAAATTGTGAAACTCGTGTATTGAATAAATTAAATGCACACAGACTGAAGTAGTTTAAGTCTTTGGTTCTTTTAAT
>NW_015540887.1:955611-968438 GCF_001515605.1 Sinocyclocheilus anshuiensis
GCTGGCCAGTCAAGCACACCAACACCATGGTCATTTAACCAACTTTTGGTGCTTTTGGCAGTGTGGGCAGGTTCCAGCAAATCCTGCTGGAAAATGAAATCAGCATTTTCAAAAAGCAAAAATTTATTGGTAAACGGGTGCAGTGACGTTGGTTTTCAAAAATCACAATGGACCAACACCAGCAGATGACATTGCACCCCAAATCATCACAGACTGTGGAAACTTAACACTGAAACGTCCGGGGGACGTCCCCTGTTTGCTTTATAAAAGCCTCACTCCAGGAAAACACTCACAACAGCTTGACTCACAACTGATTTCAGAGTTTGGTGTTGGCATGTTGCAACACTCTAATAAACATAAAAACACATAGCACACTGTGTTGCACTTCATGAAAATACTCACAATGGCTTGAATCACAACTGATTTCAATTGAGTTTGGCAGTAGCATGTTGCTAAGCTAATGTTACAATACTCAAACTTAAAAATGTATAGTATGTTTGGTTTATAAAAGATGTACTCCATGGAAATACTCAAAACAGCTTGACTCACAATTAATGTAATCAAAATTTGACATTAGCATGTTGCTAAGCTAATGTTGCAAAACTCTAATAAACATAAAAATACATAGCACACAAAATATTGGTTTATAAATCTCAAATACTCTACAAAATACACATATGATGGTAACTTTGGTTTGATATTGAATTTGAACAGACATTCAATAGTCTTCCAGACTATTTTTAGAGAGGCAGTCACTTGTCAAGACATCAGACTTCATGGAATCAGTTCTGATTCAATATGGAAAAACAGTAATCTTATATTTATCAACATGTGCTACCCATGGTATACTAAGGTTAAGGTTAGGGGTTAGTATTTGTTTCAGCAATACATTCAGCACTGTTATTGCCATGACTAATGAAATCTTGAAAAGGTTTAGAAAAATATCACGCAAATGCACCACTAGATTTCACCATATATATTATTCATAAGAAGGTGTGGCATCATGCTCTGACAGTCATCTTCAGTCAAGCATCATCAAGAATATAAATTTGCATTCATATATGTATGTATGTATATAAAAAAAATTTAACTTTCTACATCCTTGAACTGCAAGAATCGCACCTGCTGCAACTCTGCATCGCCAGTAGGTTGTCATAAATAAACTTCTGGCATCTGTCTGCTGTCAAGAAGTTCTAAAACAAGCTGTTTTAACAATTTCCCAAAGAAAAGGAAGTCTTTATTACTATGAACTACTTTTGTATTTATCAATTTATATTAATCGCAATTATGTTATTTATCAAGGGATAAAAAGATCAAGGGACATTTCATTGCTTTTTACCTAAAATGTCAACTCATGAAGCAAGGCACAAACATTGTTTGGTTGCAAGACATTGCTGTGTCCATCAAACGGATGGGAGGCAAAGCTTAGCAATCATAAGAAATCATATCATAGAAGGCAAGAAATAAGAGACTTCATCAATAAGCTTCTCATAAAATCAGCACAGCTCTTCCTGGAATCTGTAATCCCCCACACGCTCAGGGAAAACACCAGAGACATCGTGACTTCTCATGTGATTTCTCGAGTGGGACAAACACTGCCATTTCATATGACATCGAGTTTCCCTTCCGTTCTGCTGTTTACACAACCAAAAACCAACAACACACTAATTAAATTAGACATCAGCTTCAGAGATGCAACAGGAAACGACGAAGAGGGAGAGAAAGCGAGGTGACCTCATCATTGGCTCTGACCTCAAGAGTGTTTGAGGTCTCTGGTTGACTCGGGTCAATACAGGACTGCAGTGACATCTGTTAGTCAGATTTGACTGAAGTCTTCCTGCCAGGGTCATATAAATAAATACTGTTCCTTTTGCTCATAGTTCTTCCAGGAGTGAGTCTTAATGAGTTGCTCTGTTTTATTCTAATTCATAATAACCAGCACACACTGATCTTAATTACCTACAGCACAGCACCTCCAGCTAAACAGCCACCTCAGTCCCTTTGGACCATCCTGCAGTCTTGTGCCTGCGATTACAGATTCATCAGAGACAATTAGAAGACTCCCCAAATGCTAGAAAGACACTTTAGCCACTAAAGTTGACACCTCTGTCACATCTTTTAAAGCTGAATCAAAAATGATTGGGTTTTTGCATTTCATGCATTTAAAAGCATTCCAATTGGGTACTGGTAAAACACCTACTCTAAATTGAATATCTATGATGAAATGTGTCAGAGTACATGGCTAATTTTGAATGGTCGTCAATGAGCTAACAGGCTGGACTGGGATGATAACAAGATGTACGTTTACTTCTAGAAAGAAAGAAAGAAAGAAAGAAAGAAAGAAAGAAAGAAAGAAAGAAAGAAAGAAAGAAAGAAAGAAAGAAAGAAAGAAAGAAAGAAAGAAAGAAAGAAAGAAAGAAAGAAAGAAAGAAAGAAAGAAAGAAAGAAAGAAAACGAACGAGCGAACGAAAGAAAACAAACGAAAGAAAGAAAATGCAGTGCTTTTTACCTGTGATCCAGTACCATTTCACTTTCAAAGTGTTAACATAAAATCAAATAAAAACAGCAATAACTTTATTTTTAAAAAAGAAAATTAATTTTTTAAGAACCACTAAGCATTTTTGCATAATGGTTTTCTATAAGCAAAATACAAAGTCCCTCTTCATTGTTTGGGGTGGGTACGATTTTTTATTTATTTATTTATTTTTTATTTAGCAAGGACGAATTAATCAAATGCACCGAAAAGTGAGAGTAAATACATAATGTACATAATGCTGTTCTTTTGTAAAGACTGATAATAAGAAACACTTCTTGAGAAGCAAATCGGTATATTAGAACAATTTATGAAGGATCATTTGACACTGAAGACTGGAGTAATGATGCTGAAAATTCAGCTTTGCTATTGCATTAATAATTTACAAACTACTTTTATAATGCATTATATATAAAGACCCAGTTATTTGACATTGTAATGATATTTTTACAATGTTCTTTTTACCGTATTTTGATCAAATAAATGCTGCATGCCTTTGTGAACATAAAAGAGACTTGTTTCAAAACATCAAAGATATCTTACCAACCTCAAACTTTTGAACAGTAGTGTAGTTCTTATTTCTTTCATTTGATTTTGTTGTGAATTATAACATTCTTGACAGGTTTTCAAATTTTCACCCTCAAATATCTCTGCATATTACAGCTGTATCTGCTTCCATGTTCTGCGTCATTCAAACAAGTGATAATATCTACAGTTCTACAGTGACGTTTCCCTTACGAAATTGCCCTGCTTATTAATAACGTTAACATTGTAATTCACAACTTGAACTAATTGTATGGTATTTAAGAGTGCAGATTTCTAGATTTCAGAGGTTTTGTACATGTCCTCTAACAGAATGTAGCCTGCAGGAAGGATTAGTTCGGTAAAACAGATCTCTGGCAGAGCATGTGGCCATCCTCCACTCAGGAGAAGAAGAGAGACTCGGGAAGACAGAAGGAAGAAAGGCTTGTCTTAACTGCCATGTTCTAGAGGCAGTCCTGAGGGAGCTCAGGGAGTCTGTCTGGGCCTGTGTGGACATAGCCTGTAGAGACAGAGGGAGTGAGATGGACAGTAAAGGATAGATGGGGAAAGAAAGATTCCTTTGGTACGTGTGTATTAGAGAGTGAATCTCTGAGACTAAATCACCTCTCCTAGAGAGAGTGTAACACAAGACTTCGGCTCCAGCAGTGGATGAGGCACGTAAGCGCACAGAGAGAGACGGTCCCCTCCTTTAACATCAAGTACAGCAGAAAGAATCAGGAGGTCACAAATTGAATTAGACCGGAAGAAAGGGCCAGGCCTGGACCTGCAGGAAACAGCACTCCAGAGATACACAATTACTGCTTGTTTGATTTAATGTGTGTGGGGCAAGACGTGTGTGCCTCTGTGTGTCGTATTGATGTGTTCTGTTGCAGTGTTACATCATAGCCAGCCAATCACAGCTCATACATGTGACTTCCTTCAGTGTTGAAAAAACAAAGGTTTAGAAAACAAATAAAGGAGTGTTGCTGAAATATAACATTACTGTACCATTTATCGAATATTTATCAAATTGGCTCGACAGTGAGGATTTTCTCTCCTTGCCAGCAGTTCAGATTTCTTCAGATGTCCTGTTAACATTTTCACTGGCTCAAACATAAATTTATTATGAAATAAAAAATTATGTTTGCATTTATAAATTTAATTTGTCTCATTGTAAATGTACCATTTTGTATTACGTATTTAATGTCTAATTATATAAAAATATAATTTTTAAATCAAATGTGATGCTTTCTTTACAAAGAATATTTGTAGCTAAAAATTATACAGCAATAAAATTCACGAACACCTTTCCTGAAAAATAACGATTGACTATCACAAGTACATTCCAAACATTCCAAATGTCACAAAAAAACAAATGTTTAAAGTCAGCATGAAATGGAATTTTATATCCGTTTTCTAAATGTCATTGATTTTATTGTGAAATGAACAAAAACCCCACCCTACTTTTTTTTTTTTTGTCTTTTTCATTATTCAGTTACATTCAAATGTACGTCAAAATATGGAAGAAAAGACTAAGTTTACCAGGCATTAAATTTCATGCACATAATCACTGTAAGATCTGGGCCAATAGGACAAGTTCTGTCAATCAGTTCTGCCATCCTTAATATTGAGCCCTGAATTTTTGCCAGTAATGTACAATGGATTCAGTTCATTACAGTGACAGTGCTGAGCCAACCACCTAAATTCACACAAAATCTAGACGCTCCAAGTAACAGTCGATATATTGAAAAGAAAACAAAAACAAAAAACAGGCTTACTCTTCCGTAAACCCAAATGTAAGGTGAGTGTGTTTAAAGCAGTAGTTCTGAAACAGGAGGCCTCAAAGGGGGCCGCAAAATGGCTTAAAATCATTCAAGAAGACAAAACCAGCTTGTAAATAAGCTAAAACAGCTAAAAATCTACACGTAAACTGACATTTTTTCTTTTTTAAAGGGGTGGTTGACTGCGTTTGTTCTAGGCTTGATTGTGTTTATGGGGTACAGTCTAACGTGTCTTAATGCTTCATTAAAAAAAACACATTATTTTTCACATAATTTACCTTTATTCTACACCGCTCTGTCCCTTCTCCTATTAACGCTCTGATGATTTCCTGGTTTTATGAAGCCCCTCCCTCAGAAATACGCAATAGGCTCAGATTGGTTAGCTGGCCCAGTGTTGTGATTGGCCAAACCGCATAGCGCAATCCATAAATGTCACGCCCCTCACCTCAGTGGCATGTGCTCTGGTTGTATTGTAAACAATGGCGTCGTCATTATTGCTTACCAGTCTGAGCCCAAATGAAACCCAGAGAATATTAGTGAAGAGGATCGAGCAGAACTTGTGCAAGCACAGCTCTTACAGGACATTTCAGAATGGTATGTTCAGAATGGTATGGACGTTTCAGAATGGTAGCATTTTTGTAACAGTAAAAAGTGTTTGCCAGCAAGTATTGCTCGCTACTATGGCAACCGCGTGCACGCCCATGATTAACGCTTCTTGTAACTATGTGAAAAATATCTGTCTGTCTATACACAAAGTGTATAATTGGAACACGGTTCATTGATGGAGCTGACGAGTTGATGAGAGAGAGAGAGAGAGAGATGCAGAGCAGAGCGTGTGCAGAGCAGGGGATGTGAGGAACAGGATTAGGAACCGCTGCTTTAGAACATTGATTTTGAAACTTGTGAATCCATTAGAATCGCCAGAAGACAGAATCGCGATTCCAAATGTACGTCAAAATATGGAAGAAAAGACTAAGTTTACCAGGCATTAAATTTCATGCACATAATCACTGTAAGATCTGGGCCAATAGGACAAGTTCTGTCAATCAGTTCTGCCATCCTTAATATTGAGCCCTGAATTTTTGCCAGTAATGTACAATGGATTCAGTTCATTACAGTGACAGTGCTGAGCCAACCACCTAAATTCACACAAAATCTAGACGCTCCAAGTAACAGTCGATATATTGAAAAGAAAACAAAAACAAAAAACAGGCTTACTCTTCCGTAAACCCAAATGTAAGGTGAGTGTGTTTAAAGCAGTAGTTCTGAAACAGGAGGCCTCAAAGGGGGCCGCAAAATGGCTTAAAATCATTCAAGAAGACAAAACCAGCTTGTAAATAAGCTAAAACAGCTAAAAATCTACACGTAAACTGACATTTTTTCTTTTTTAAAGGGGTGGTTGACTGCGTTTGTTCTAGGCTTGATTGTGTTTATGGGGTACAGTCTAACGTGTCTTAATGCTTCATTAAAAAAAACACATTATTTTTCACATAATTTACCTTTATTCTACACCGCTCTGTCCCTTCTCCTATTAACGCTCTGATGATTTCCTGGTTTTATGAAGCCCCTCCCTCAGAAATACGCAATAGGCTCAGATTGGTTAGCTGGCCCAGTGTTGTGATTGGCCAAACCGCATAGCGCAATCCATAAATGTCACGCCCCTCACCTCAGTGGCATGTGCTCTGGTTGTATTGTAAACAATGGCGTCGTCATTATTGCTTACCAGTCTGAGCCCAAATGAAACCCAGAGAATATTAGTGAAGAGGATCGAGCAGAACTTGTGCAAGCACAGCTCTTACAGGACATTTCAGAATGGTATGTTCAGAATGGTATGGACGTTTCAGAATGGTAGCATTTTTGTAACAGTAAAAAGTGTTTGCCAGCAAGTATTGCTCGCTACTATGGCAACCGCGTGCACGCCCATGATTAACGCTTCTTGTAACTATGTGAAAAATATCTGTCTGTCTATACACAAAGTGTATAATTGGAACACGGTTCATTGATGGAGCTGACGAGTTGATGAGAGAGAGAGAGAGAGAGATGCAGAGCAGAGCGTGTGCAGAGCAGGGGATGTGAGGAACAGGATTAGGAACCGCTGCTTTAGAACATTGATTTTGAAACTTGTGAATCCATTAGAATCGTCAGAAGACAGAATCGCGATTCATATATGAATAGACTTTTTCGTACACCCCTAGATTTGACGGCATGGCAACAACTCTTCCTCTTATCTAAAGCAGCGCAACATGGCCTCGCCCCCTTTGTTGCATGTTTTCAGGGGCGGGGTTAATGTAAATTTCAGGGTTTGTGATGTCCCCAACCCGGGAAGTAACTCGTTGTAGTCCCTACGAGCCGTTTTTGTAGGCATTAAACTACCATAATTTTAAACAGTATCTCCGTTTGCATTGATCTTTCAGCATAGTAACTTTGCAGATATTGTTTATGCTCAAACAGCAACATTACACACCATCTAAAGTTAAAAAAGTGAAATCACAATCAACCACCCCTTTAATTTATTCTCTCAAAGAACCAGGCTTCTTGTTGTCTTGTAAAACCTGGATATGGAATTTTAAAAGTGTGATTTCTAGACCTGCAAAAGTCTAAAAAAATCTTAATAAAAAGTTAATAAAATCTAAAGTCAGGAAAATTTCTATAGTGAACATAAATTGCTAATTGTGAATAAAAACTATTTAAAAGAAAAACTTCTTATAATCACGAATGATAGGAAAACAAATTCATTATTCTTTAAGAGAATTTTGGAATTTAATTAATTGTTTATAATGATTTTATTTCATTATTTAAATACCACCCTGCCTGTATAATATTATAATTATATTTGTGTAAATAAAGTTTGACCACCAGCAGCTTTGTCATTACACCAGAAGTACCAATATCACAGTCTAGATTCAGGCCTTTGATTATTGTCTTGGACAATGAGGGGCCCTGGAGTCAAAAAGGTTGAGAACCACTGGTTTAATATCCTCGCAGTTCACACACATTTTAACTTGTTTCCTCATTGAGCTCCTCATTATGAAACAAGAGCGAATGCCTTTGCTTTATGACCATTCGCTCCAACAGAGAAAGACACTTCCCACATCCAACTTCATTTATCTTCCATTTCATATCTGTCTCGTCTCTAAATGGGAATTCACAACACATCGGTAAATACGCCCATGTGTGCACAGAGCTGACAGTAATTGCTTGTGGTTTTACAAGTGTTCCAGACAGGGGAAAACAACGATCACACGAGTGCCCTACGGGCCGCGAGCGCATCTCTGGCCCGTGCAGCGGCAGTAGAATAGGATCGTGATCCTTGGCTTTGTCCTCTGGCTCTCCGCTGAGCCTCTGTGCCGTGTCAAAAAGGCCCCAGGGCTGAGGACGACGATAAACCAACTCCAGGGACACAGGGTGGCATATAAGCCTCTAAGCCAAAGAAGCCTCGTCCGCCAGCCCTCCTTTCACCATCTGCCCTTCCATGAAAGGTTAAAGAGGACTCGAGCAGGAAGCATTGATTTCAATGATTTGGAGACCGGTCTAGTTGGAAAGGTTTAAGGAGGTACCTGCTGCTCTGGCAGTGGCAGGGCTAAATGAAAGGTCTGGTTACTGTGTGTTTATGGCCATGTGCTTGGTTTCCGTGCCTAGATGCAGGTGGACGATCCCCGCGGCTAGATTATGCTCTACCTGAGGAGAGTAAACACTCACACTTGCCAGTTTCTTTCTCTACTTCGGGTTCATCTAGTGTGGGTGGGCGAGTTGGTGTATGGGTAGGTGAGGTTAAGAAACTTTTCCATAATAGTAATAATGCTTGAATGTGCCTGTACAGTGGAGAGGAGATTTCTCATGTGGATTGTGGATGAATTGCTCATGTTTGGAATAGTTCATCCAAAAGAAAAAAATATTTTTCTCATCCTCAATTCTTTCCAGAGCTTTTGTTCTACTGTGAAACATAAAAAGAGACATTCGGAAGACTTGTTTCCATGTAATTGCAATGAACAAGGACCCGAATCATGATTCATCAGTAACTTTCACACTAAAATTTATCTCGCATCATGCAGGAAAAAGGGTATAACCACACATACGCAAAAATCACATGGTCTGGGTAATCTTATTAATGTGTAAAGATGAAATTTTATATGTAGATAAATGTTTCCCGTTTTTATACTAAGCAATACCAAGTTCCCAGAATTCCCTGCATAAGACTTTATTTTTTTCATGTGAATAATTATGTTTCTTCTTATTTTTGTTATCAGTTATGTAGGGTTTTATGGTGGTTGTCATTAACATTATATCATTTAATGAAATATATGTTTTAATGTAAATAAATGATCAAATGTTTATATTGTTTACATACATACACAAGCAAAATTCACATGGCCTTAAACATGTTAAGATGAAATTTTGCAATTTCAACAATTTCAAGTTTATAAAAAAAAAAATGATTTTATTCAAAAATATGCCTATGTAGCTACAGATGGCTAGTGAGATGTCTATAATCTGGGTCTGTATAAATAATGTTGTTAATTAAGCAAAGATTATTAGAGAATGCTTTCCAAGAAAACACCATTTTACCACCTTTCTGCTTCAATATTTCACATTTAATTTCAGGTGTTACTTGCCATTTCTTTGCTATTATTTGTGAAATTTACTATAGCGATTTCTGAGTGAAAAGTAAATCCTACACCATTTTTTTCAGTGACGTTTTATATCCCACTTTAATAAATAGAGTCAACTGTAAGTAGTTTGATTGCCCTAAAATGTAAACAGCTCTGGCACTTACTATGTTTATTTCATCTTCACAACCATCCTCACAAAGCAAAATTGGCTAACGCCATAAATTTGAAGTGGGACTATATAATTGTGGTAGGTGAAGCGAGAGTGTTCAGAAAACCAGCTTGAAAACAATCACAATTTCACCATTCCATTCAGTGCTGCTAGTGCCACAGAAATGACACACTTCACCTTCAAGATCTCTTCATGTTTCTATGATGGATTTCTACAAGATGCGTAGACCCGCCCTCTGTATGTTAATCACCACTGATATTCAGCACCAAAAGTGCCTGTTCCCGGATGCGAACACGGGGCAGCACGGTGGAAATCGCTGTCTTTCCGTCTCATTAATTTCCCTTGCAAACAGAGATCCGGGAGGTCCATGGCTCTTTAGTCCCATACATATTTAATGCCCCGGGGAAGAGGATGCAGAGGGCCGGATTCTGCTCCCTCTGCAGTCGCCATGGCTTAGGCAGTGAATAAAGTGCCCTTACGAAGTCTCACTGTTGTGCTGTCAAGAGGGCAGCATCTCGCCAAAAATGTCATTATCTCCCCACTTGTGTGCAACAATGCTCAGGCCACGAAGGTGAGGAGGCGAGCAAACACACAGCGAGAGGGAGAAGAAGAGGAAAAGACGTTTTCAAAAAGGGGAAAAAAAGAGACAAAGAGAGATATGATTGTTTGCCCCCGAAATATAATTTTACTTCAAGACGCGCACAGGGGTCATTAAACTGACGTTCCACAATTCAAACACAAAGAGCAGTGCTTGTGCAACGGTCACGCAAACATAAGAACAGATTTGCAATTTAGATTATGTTAAAAGGCTGCCAACTCCCCAGATTCAGATTTTTATTTCATTAGGACGACGTGATTCTTCCAACACTTTCTACAGTCTGCATTCCACTCACTGATTAGATGATAAAAAGGAGGAGGACAAAATGAGAGGACCTGTGCTTCACATGCAACTACAAAGCCAAAACACCAACAAAACAACAAGGTATCAATTCCAGTCATTCCCTGTGGACCAATTATCACTAAAGTATTTATTTAGTATGTTGATTACAAATGTCTCCTTGTTGAACAGTGAAAGGGCTTTCAATATATGCTTGTTCAATACAAGTTTCTCTTCCATGCAGAAATGACTCTATAAAGCCCACTGTATAATACTTGATACGCAAAGCACTGTGGCGTCTAATTTATAAAAATGAACAAAACTTTGCTGAACACCTGTTGTACACAATCTGCTACATGCCTTCTCTCTTTGATGATTTTTACAAAGTAAGCGTAAGAATATTATTAGTAATATTTCAACATTGAATATTAATCGGACTGAAGCAACTTGTAGTTAACTTAGTTTTACCCCCTCCTTGTGTATAAGCTCCATATTATTACTATATCATACTATATTAGCCATGAAAGTCTGATGTATCAAATATGATACTCGGCAAAAACACATATGCAATTTTTTTAGACTGTTTCAATAAACGAGAAAAGGAACAAGGAAAAAAAAGGGGGAAAAAATCGTTATTCATCATTATAAAAAAAGCCCTATTATTTCATATGCCAGGTTTTATAGGGTTAATGAATTCAGGTCTCTTCTAGGGCTGACCCAAGACTAACCCATGGACAAAAAGCCTGGTCATGTTCAAGGGAAGACACCTGGGACCCCTTCACATCCACTAGCAACTGTCAATCAACATCAGTCAATCAGATTCATTCTAACCGACAAAAAGCCTTGTATGAGCAAGCATGTCTCCACTAAGCGCTCCTGGGAAGAAGTAGTCTAGGTAGCCAGATGTTTGACTAAAGGCATAACATCTGGTTCACACTGCAGCGTATCTGGCCAAGAACTTGGCTGATTGGCACATAAAGTGACCAGTTACAGATTGTTTTGTTTAAACCTCCTGTTGAAGGTCAGAATTATCTAATATAGATTGCATTACAATAATAAACTGTAAACATGTATAGACTCAGTTATCAGAATTTCTGTCTAAGAACTAGGGGTGGGCGCTATACTGGTACGAACGTGACTACCGGTATTATGTTGTTCCATGATATGGATTTTGCTATTCCGTGGATACATTTATATATTCATGAATTCAAATTTTGCATTTATATTGTTTTGTTCAATTTGGTACGCTTTTCAAATGTTAACACAAATGACGATAAAGGCTGTGTGCAACGCTGTACTACACAGGCATTAGTAATCAAACACAGAGCATCGTAATAGACCAAATTAATAGAGCACAAATCGCCTACTCCAGTGGTTCCCAAACTGAGGGATAGTGTACAGTCAGCAGATTATTTTGCAAAAGAAAGCTCTGCAGGGTGATAAAGACTACACTGCCTAAGTTTCCAGCTTATCATGCGGCCACTTGCCTGATAAGTAAATCATTGAGCGCAAAATATTCATTTGACATATTTTAATTACCTCAACACTAGCAGTACCCGCTTGAGTGCTCCGTTATCAGTTGTAGAAGTTGTAGTTGTATCAATAACAGACCACTAGATGGCGCGATTGAAGAATCAGAGTTGTATTGCAGGGAGCCATGTAGAAATATAAATGAATGATGCACGTTTCTGCTCTAAGCATGAAAGTTACAAGTTTGTTAACTTCCAGTGCCAGGTAAACGTAAAGCAGATTATGAATATACTTAAGATTCACAAATACCAAAACAACGTGTCTGCAGTAGTCAACATTTGAAGTGGATAAAAAAAGTTCATCAAAAGCCCTATTCGCACGGGATTAGTATTATCTGGGGACCTTGTGTGATTTTGAAATTAGCCCCCCACATCTGAATTTCGTGTGGTGCATTCGCACGGGATAAGCGAAGCCTGTGATTTTACTCGAATTTACTGACTTGTCTCCTGGATACCCGGATGTCAAGGCTTTGAGAGTCCCGTTCTATGGTCCAGATGGATTTAAAAAAAATAAACTAATATAGTTTCGTGTGCTGTGTCATTTACATTTCACCAGGTTAAAATAATATCTCAAGCTTTATGCTTGATTTATTTGTAACACATTAACCTCAAAACCTTTTCAGCTTTCTCTTTCTGCAAATTGTATGGTGTAGCGATATGACAGCACCCAAAATACTATCAAACACTCCAACGCAGCTCCATTCTTCGCGAAAGATGGATAAAAAGGCGCACAACAAACAAAAACCTCGAAAAATTATATGCGACCCGCCAAATGCTGGCCGAATCACAGAGATGCCGATTCGCAC
>NW_015540887.1:968523-974671 GCF_001515605.1 Sinocyclocheilus anshuiensis
TGTGACACTGAAGACTGGAGTAACGATGCTGAAAATTCAGCTTTGATCGCAGGAATACAGCTAGCCTATATTTTAAAACATTCAAATAGATAATTTAAATTGACAAATTTTCACAATATTACAGTGTTTCCTGTATTTTTAATAAATAAATGTAGCCTTGGTGAGCATAAGAGACATTCCAAAAAAAAAAAAAGAGGGGGGGGGGGAGCCTTGAAAATATTTCTCTACAAAAGGGGGGCCCGGCAGAAAAAGTTTGGGAACCACTGGCCTACTCAGACACACAATATGTCATTCATACAGGCCTACCTCATGTTGCACTTTGCACTTTTTGAGAAAAACAATGGCACAATAAAAAATACTTTTCAGTACTATGTCCAATCCCTCACTTTTTCTAGTTATATAAGGTTAAAATATTTTGCCTGTAATTTTTTTTCTCATATCACAATATAATATCGATAACGCCTGGACAGTGTAAAATATTGTGATATGAATTTTAGCTCATATCGCCCACCCCTACTAAGAACATAATAAAAACAAAGTAGAACATGGTTCTACTTGTGTATAGTTGCCTTTTTGCAAGTGGACTTAAAAAAAAAATGGATGTTGCTTAAAGCTGGCCAATCAGATTAGAGCTTGCCAGTTTTGTGTGCAGTATGCATCAGACGGTCAGTGAAGGGACTGTGGGCGGCCCATGCAGCCTGAGGCTGAAACTAGGGAAGAGGTAACAAAACAAATCTCTCTCTTCGTTTTCATGTATTTCCTTAACTCCCTCTCACGCATGCATACGCACATATTTAGACAGATGGAGGATTATGAATTTATTTCTTCCAGATAGTTGCTTTTCTGCCTTAGGTTGTCTACAGGCTTTTGGATTTTGGACTGGGAAATGGAAGAGTAATTTTTGGAAGTGTCTAAACAATCTATGGATTAATATGGATTATGCATTGGATTTGTGTACCATCTGAAGTGTAAATAGTTGATGAATGGCAGGATATGTACAGAGCATATTCCATATTAATGCTTCAGTTTTTATTTGTAAATTAAATCTTTAAAATAAAAATAAAAACTAAAACATGCAAAACAATATATTTAAGTATTTATTAAAGGAAGAAATTAATACCCAAAAATTTAAATTGGCTGAAACTGTACTCATCCCCAGGCCATCCAAGATGTAGATTAGTTTTTTTCTTCATCTGAACAGATTTGTTCAGGATCCACAAGACTCCAGGCCATCAATGAACACTTTGTGAAATGAAAAGCTGTGTGTTTGTAATTAACAAATCCATTATTACAGCGTTTTACCTTTAAACCATCAGTTCTGACCAAAATACGAGACCATAATCCATAATAACGCTTCCTCCGGTGAAAAGGTCCCCATCTCCTGTTGTCCTCTCACACCAACATCCACCACCATATTTGATTAGAACAGTTTCTGCATGTAAGCCGTGCTTGATCTGTGCATATTTCCCTCTCGATCCAGATTAGACAACTTTTTGAGATCAAGTTAAAAAGAATGAGTAATGTTTCATCAAATTTAAATTTTTCAGTGTGTATAAAAACACTCTAGCCATGACTACATTTACAATATCACACAGCTTCCCTTGTTGCTTAAACAGAAATTCCTTTAAATTGAGTAAATGACTGAAATTGACTATTCATTGTGCCATTCAAAACACAGCAAATTGTATTAATCAGAATAATACGGTTTATTTAATGCTAAACTATATGCAATAAGTTGTTATAGCATAAAATGTTATAGAGCTTTGCAACACCTAGATGTGAATACAGCTTTAATTCAATATTTTAGACTGTTACTAGGGAGAAAATTAGTAGAAATACAGATTGTTTTTGTTCTGCATTTCCAGGTGTGATTATGTGTCTTATTCAGCAAACACTGCCCTGTATTTTGTGCTTGTTTCAGCACCATGGACAGGGACCAAATCACTCTCAAATGTAAACCTGAATAAAACTAAAATACATATAGGAAGCAAGAGAGAGAGAGAAAAAAAAATGAAAAAACGAAAGAGATAGATGCAACAATCTGCTGCACACCCACTGAAACACTGTAATGGGTAATGTACTTTACAAAGTGTCCTGCAGTCAGTTTGGCAGGACATTTTGCCCTTGTTTTCTCATCCCACATCACAGGAAATATGAACTCAAAAAATTAATCGTTTGGGAATGGCATGTTTCATATGCTGTTCTGTGCTGTGGCAGCTGCAGCTGCTCAGTAGTCAAATGCTCTGTTAAGGTACAGACTAAAAGCAACAGTCCTATTTCATGCTTGTGCAACAGCAACGTTATTCATCACCATGACTGAAGAGAAAAAGAAAAAAACCCTGAACAATGACTGGAACAGAATAGCCTTGCGGGGATTATGCAAAAAAATCACTGCTGCGCTATTAGCGTTATTGAAATTCCATAAAGCACTGCGCCACCTCTCTCTCGCTCTCTCTCACACACAATCATTGTGTTTTCCTATCTCTTCATAGATCGCAGGACACCTAGGACCATACATCTCAGACTGTTTCAAATGAGAGGACATGCCCTCAGCTTCATCCTTCCACACTGAGGTAATTACCATCTTTGAATGGTGCCACCTGTGGATAAAAACATCTTAAACAAACCTAAGATGGTTTGCTGGTTTAAGCTGGTATTTTTGCCTGGCTAGCTGAAAAGTGCTGGAAACCAACGCCCCCAATTCTACTCTGAGTTAGCAGAAAACAGCACACAAAACACTTACACTGCAAGGTACCAAAAAGGACCACTACATTACCATGGACATGGACCATGTTATTATTTTAGGTACCATGGTATTTGCATGACACTTCACAGCAAGTGAATAAGGCTGTCATTATATATAGTCATGTCACTATATATAAGATACCATGGAATTACCATCTGATACTGTACCAAGGTATTCCCACAATTGCCTGTTTCAACTAGTGCTGTCACATGAGCACACTCACAATAACTAGCAATATAACATTCCGATTTGAGGATTTTATAATATATAATATATATATAATAAAATATATAATAAAAAAGTAATTAACCAAATAATATCTGACTTTTCTATATTGTATATTTATAAAAATGCTGACATTTCTAAACTGGGAGCTTTGAGTTTATTTTAGATGTTTTCTTCTAGCTGTATTTTTGTGTAGCTTGCCCATCATTTCTCATTTGTGTCATGAATCATCCATTGGTAGGCTTTAGTGGATTTGCATAATATTTAGGAATCACCTAAACACACCACACAGTAAAGACATACTGCTGGATGTTCCAATAAGCTCCTTTCCATTTACCCCAAACTTGTGCATAAAAGGTACCCAAAAAATCCACCTCCCGTTAATCCACAAGTGCGCGCGCACCGTGTATCCGCGCGTATTCTCGCGCGCAGATGACAAAACAGCGGACCGTACACGTGTAAGAGCTTTTTTCCATATGCTTAACGTGAAAGAAATGTGACAGCATACATGACGAGCTTCTGTTAGAAGCCGTCAACAAACAAACAAACTAACACCATAGGGAAAGGCAGCGTACGCCTACCGTGCACTCTTCCATACACGTCCGCACCGAATATACATCCGTTTCATATTTCTGAACCAAAAGCTCAAACTCTCGGTATTTCTCCTGAGCTCGTCGGTCGTAGCGTTGGTAAGCCTGGACGCACTGGCTGCATCCCGACGCATCAGCCATGTCCAGGCTACAGGTCAAATTGTCCGGACTCGTAACCCCGTAAAACAAATCCAAAAGCGAGTAGGAGTTACAAAAAGAAAGATAGAAATCGCTCAGGTTCCACTCGGAGAGGCCCGAGCACACGGCTTCCGCCTGGTCAAAAGTCAAGCAGTTTTTGGAGAGGCTGTCAGGATGACAAGTTTCAAGTCTCCACAGAGGTTTGGTAGGATTGCCTATAAAAATAAGACTCTGCTCTCTCTGATGGCTGGATGAAAGTATATGGTTCGTGTGCTCCAGCCGTTTGTCTCGCGTCCTCGTCAGTTTCGCCTCGGCGCAGAACCACAGATGATCAGAGAGCAAAACGGTGATAAACAAAAGTGAGGCTAAGGACAGTCGCCATCTCTGGGCCCTTTCAGAATCGGTGAATAATGGCTTTTCGTCCTCTCGGGGTGCGAAGCAGATTTTTAAGCCGTCATCTTGCTGCCGACACGTCCAAGCACCCCTGGTCATATTTCAGTAAAGAGCAGCACTGGCCGACTCCACCGCGACGGCTCCTCTGCCACAAAATGCATTGATTTGAAATTTTCTTCCCGTTCAACAGCGCTCCCGGCAGCTGTTTCCGACTCTCTGGGCTAGATGAAGCCGCGCGCGGTCATATCTCCGTTATTCCGCATGGCTCACCGGAGAAAAAGCGCTTTCTGTGTGACAACATGCCTCCTCTGTTCCCGTATCTCCTCAAGGGAAGGCGAGACGCTGAACGAGCTGCTCTTTCCCTATCTGGGCGGATTGCCTTCGATCTTCTCTGCGGTTCATCATCATCTTGGGTCCTGTGTTAAGTTGCCGCCATGTTCGTCTTGAAACACTTTTTGGGGAGCTGGGTCGTTTGCGTCATCTCCATCCTGGCGCAGTAACACAGATCTACAGACTACAGGCGATGGATATCCGCGCGCGCACCCGCACTCACACACACACACACACACACACACTCACTGGACGTGTCAATATGAGAGACCCATAATAAATGCACAGTTCCCCGTTCCCCGCGTTTAGATTTCAAAGCCGTTCACCCCCTTGTCCTTCCTCTTGTCCACATTCATAGTCCACTCATCTTTAGCATCCCGTCACGTTCCCGTCAAAAGCAATCCGTTTTACAAGCTCCGAGCAGAATAAAAGACGCAGTGTGGACGTTTAAAGACTCGGTGACGTTAAATAACATCGTTTTGGCGGTGCGTAATGTCCTTTAAATGCGCAAAGACGGGAAGAAAAGAACATCACAACATGTTGCGTGAAGGAGAATTAGCGTGTGACAAAGATGAAAAGATATTTGTATGTCTCGTTCATCCAGTTCAGGCTGAAGTTTATTAGTATGCAGCGTGTAACTGTGTGTAAGGAGCCGGGCACAGGAGAGACATCTGGGCGTCAAAGCATCACGTTGGAAAGCGACCGCGGAAACGTGATGAGAGCGTGTGTGTGTGAGAGAGAGGGAGAGAAAGAGAGACTGAGAGAGACAGATACTGTATATTTGTCCTCTAACAGTCTAACCTTGTGCGGCATGGCCCTGTTTGATCTATTTGAAAGCAAACAAAGTGTGCACGCAGTGCACAATCACCACGCGCTTGGCTTCTGCATTTCTGCCTGTATTTGGGTGCTGAACGTGAGGAGAGAGCCGAGGCTGGCATGTAAATCAGTGCTTTTCACCCATTTACACACTTTAAGTCGCCAAATCACTGTCAGGTTCTAATGCTTGGAGTAGCCTACCAAGTATATAGTCCTTTCCTTAAAATTGCACCCCCTATACAAAACTAGATGGTTTTCCTGATACCAAAGTAAAATGTTTATTTGATTGCATTAATATTAATAAAATATTAACTAATATTATTAGTTAATATTAATTAATATGTATAAAGCAAAAGAGTCCAAATTATGGAACATGCCCCCTTTATAACTTCAGTGCCCCAAAATTCTAAATCAGTAATGTGTAATAAATAAAGTGTTATATAATAAAGATAAAATGATCCAGCAGTGTACTGTTTCTATGGTTACCATAAGGTTATCATTATCACTTTATTATAGATTTACATAATCACAGAAATGTCAGGGTTTTATTTTAAACTTATATGGGTATCATTTGTCATTGGGATAACTGCGCTAAGGGCAGCACAAGACAATTCGAGTTGCACCTCAAGATGAACCTCAACAGATTTCATCTACAAAATATTTTATAAAAATGTAGGGCATAAACTAATTAAATACATGGCAGAAGGAGTTAGATTTTTTTTTTAAATGTAAATATAACAGAGCTATGAGGTTAAAATATGCCAAAGCCGGAGGCAAAAGCCCCCAGGGGCTACAGACTTTAGACTGGAGACACCATGTTTTGCATTTCTATCAATATAAATTAGGCTGTGAGGAAATTGACGTACAGTACGTTCAATAGAAGGGCCTATATAACATCACATTTTTCTAA
>NW_015540887.1:974681-989692 GCF_001515605.1 Sinocyclocheilus anshuiensis
TCTTAGAAAGTCATTTTCAGAGTTGCATTAGCTTAACAATTAACAGCAATATGCAAATATAATATACACGCTCACACACACACAAACATACACACACACACACACATATACACATACATATATACACTGTACCGGCTAAAAATGGTTTTTAAAAAAATATTTTTGCTGTAGTGGGTCAGTAGGAAATATCAGTTTGCATTTCCAAACATTTTGCCATTAATTGTAATAATCCAGTGAGATTTTTGTTTGCACAAGGAGTCTGAAAACAGCCAGTGCTCCACACAGAGATCTGATCTCATCATCATCCAGTCTGTCTAGAATGACATGAAGAAACAGAACAAACTGAGACAGACTAAATCCAGAAGAGACAGCATCACTGATTATAATGAGTTCTACAGTATTTTGTCGTGCTGCGCCACTCGCGTCAAGTGTAGACACGGTGTAAGACTTTTGCACAGTACTGTTTATCTAACCACTTTTCACATTTCATAACCTCTTAAATAACAAAAATTGAAACAAATACATCTTGAAAGTATCTGTTATTATATAAGATATATGATAATTTATTATTAGTTACAATCTGCAACATTTTAATTATTAGATATTCTCATGGATCAAATCAGTTTCACATTGCATAAAGACAAACATGTGTTGAGGAAAGTACTGTGGTGGTTTTGTTGCCATTTTGTTTTTGTTTTTTCATCTAAAAATAAAAACAAAAAGCCCCAGGAGGCCTTTAGCCCATTGTAACCTATGAACCTAAATGCAGTTAGGGAGGACACAAAAAGATTGTTGCACTTGCTATTGTCAGCACAGCTCTCATAATGGCCAGATTATATTACTGATTAACCCTTCCCGGGTTAAAGATTTTAGAGGAAGTGCTTATCACTCATTAGAGAAAATCAGCTGGCAGAGCAAGAGGAAATCAAAGATTCACATGTAAAATAATGAGGATTAACAGTGCCAAGACTGATCATCTGTCGCCGATCTGAACAGAACTCACCCCCTCCCATCGCAATACTTCATGGGCATAGCCTACAGGAACACATAGACATTTCCTAAAAGGAACATCTCTTCTGTAAATATATTTTAGTTATACATCGCTTGTGACAAAAAAAAATTGTGTTCCCGTGTTTTCCCAATTTTTAGTGTCTCCCTAAGGCTAGAATCTCATCTACTCTGTGGAAAATTGCCTGTTCGTCTTCTAGAATATTTTCAGTGTTCTCGCACAAAACTGTCAGCACACTCATCAAGAGATCTAAATTATGAATTGTGAGTCGAGCTGGGGTGAAAATTGAGCACAGCGTCTGCATTAAAATCAAGAGGATGAGTAGCACCTGTAGAGCTCATCTTCATTTTGATGGTGTTTATGGACTTATCATTGCAGCAAGGGTTTGGTCTTGATGTCAGCCAATCAATAAGTTACGGCAATGTTACCTTGTGTCCAGTGGGCAGTAAAATCTAATGACATAACAGCTCAATGAGCCCCCTTCAAACAAACATTCTCTAGAGGGCTGGCTATTTCACTGCCGGACACCACACACGGTGACGTGCTGGGAAGGGGGAGGGCCATTCCCCCTTACCCATCTGTCACCAGTTACTCGTTCCCTGTCAAACTTTAATATGGGAAATCAGTGTAATGATCCCAAGAAACACCCCCTTTCAAGCAACTATTCATTTGCTGCATTAATTAATTTTTTTCAGATAACCTCAGTTTCACCTCCCATCATCATAGCAACAGAGTAACCCATAAGACCTGACAGAACACCCTAAGGGTACATATATAGCGATTGTATCATTTGTCAAACAGAACCAAGGATCCTGTAGTCATATGGACTGTGTGTTTGGGACAATTGTAGTGTAATAAATGGTAGTCAGACATATTAAGTGAATGAGATGACTTCACCCGCAGGCAATCTCTGCCTAGAGCTTGATTCCTGCCCAAAGAGAATGAAATATGGCCAAGCATCTCTAACAACTTACTAGACCACAGCAAAGGCATTGATCTGTTTTCTTTAAAGGGATAGCTCACCAAAAATGAAATTCTCTTAAAGGCATAGTTCACACAAAAATCAAAATTCTGTCATCATTTACTCACCCTCCTGTTTTGCCCAAACCCATAAAACTATTCTTAATCTTCAACACATAGATGAAGATATTTGTAATGAAAACTGAGAGGTTTCGGTCTCTGCATTGAAAGTCCAAATGTTGACACTTCAAAAAGCACAAAAAGCCATTATACAAGAAAGGCGAGTGGTTTAATTCAAAATTAGAGAGACACGAGCGCTTTATATGATGTATAATTTAATATATAATTTAATTCAGGCTTTTATTCACATATAAACACTCATGAATACACATACATAGACCACATCAAATGTGGTAAATGAAAGCCCAAGAATACTTGGTTTTAAAATGTCAAAATATAGGTTACTTGGACTTTCAGTTGAGGAACAGTTTCTCAGGTTTCATTAAAGTTTTCATTTGAGTTTCAAAGATGAATAGAGTCTTTTGGATATGGAATGAATGAGGGTGAGTTGGCTGGTAGGTGTTTTAATGCTCTAGTGTCCTTGGATATTTTGTTAGAGAGTAACACGTTGACACAATTTCTTCAAAAGCATTTTCTGAGTAGTATCATTTCCTAAGAAAACTTAAACCAACTGCATTCCTCTGCTTGTAAACAAGGCACAGTGCATCTGGTTCTACGTCAGAACAGCGGCTCCTACATCAGCAGAACCGCATGCATGCGTTGTGGTACGGTTGTGAATGCGAATCGAAGACTGACACGGAAGAGAAGAAATTGTTGAGTTGTTATTTTTGTTTTCTTTGAGCACAAAAAGTATTTTCGTAGCTTTATAAAATTAAGATTTAACCACTGATGTCACATGGACTATTTTAAGTGTCCTTGCTACCTTTCTGTCTTCTAGAATATTTTCAGTGTTCTCGCACAAAACTGTCAGCACACTCATCAAGAGATCTAAATTATGAATTGTGAGTCGAGCTGGGGTGAAAATTGAGCACAGCGTCTGCATTAAAATCAAGAGGATGAGTAGCACCTGTAGAGCTCATCTTCATTTTGATGGTGTTTATGGACTTATCATTGCAGCAAGGGTTTGGTCTTGATGTCAGCCAATCAATAAGTTACGGCAATGTTACCTTGTGTCCAGTGGGCAGTAAAATCTAATGACATAACAGCTCAATGAGCCCCCTTCAAACAAACATTCTCTAGAGGGCTGGCTATTTCACTGCCGGACACCACACACGGTGACGTGCTGGGAAGGGGGAGGGCCATTCCCCCTTACCCATCTGTCACCAGTTACTCGTTCCCTGTCAAACTTTAATATGGGAAATCAATGTAATGATCCCAAGAAACACCCCCTTTCAAGCAACTATTCATTTGCTGCATTAATTTATTTTTTTCAGATAACCTCAGTTTCACCTCCCATCATCATAGCAACAGAGTAACCCATAAGACCTGACAGAACACCCTAAGGGTACATATATAGCGATTGTATCATTTGTCAAACAGAACCAAGGATCCTGTAGTCATATGGACTGTGTGTTTGGGACAATTGAAGTGTAATAAATGGTAGTCAGACATATTAAGTGAATGAGATGACTTCACCCGCAGGCAATCTCTGCCTAGAGCTTGATTCCTGCCCAAAGAGAATGAAATATGGCCAAGCATCTCTAACAACTTACTAGACCACAGCAAAGGCATTGATCTGTTTTCTTTAAAGGGATAGCTCACCAAAAATGAAATTCTCTTAAAGGCATAGTTCACACAAAAATCAAAATTCTGTCATCATTTACTCACCCTCCTGTTTTGCCCAAACCCATAAAACTATTCTTAATCTTCAACACATAGATGAAGATATTTGTAATGAAAACTGAGAGGTTTCGGTCTCTGCATTGAAAGTCCAAATGTTGACACTTCAAAAAGCACAAAAAGCCATTATACAAGAAAGGCGAGTGGTTTAATTCAAAATTAGAGAGACACGAGCGCTTTATATGATGTATAATTTAATATATAATTTAATTCAGGCTTTTATTCACATATAAACACTCATGAATACACATACATAGACCACATCAAATGTGGTAAATGAAAGCCCAAGAATACTTGGTTTTAAAATGTCAAAATATAGGTTACTTGGACTTTCAGTTGAGGAACAGTTTCTCAGGTTTCATTAAAGTTTTCATTTGAGTTTCAAAGATGAATAGAATCTTTTGGATATGGAATGAATGAGGGTGAGTTGGCTGGTAGGTGTTTTAATGCTCTAGTGTCCTTGGATATTTTGTTAGAGAGTAACACGTTGACACAATTTCTTCAAAAGCATTTTCTGAGTAGTATCATTTCCTAAGAAAACTTAAACCAACTGCATTCCTCTGCTTGTAAACAAGGCACAGTGCATCTGGTTCTACGTCAGAACAGCGGCTCCTACATCAGCAGAACCGCATGCATGCGTTGTGGTACGGTTGTGAATGCGAATCGAAGACTGACACGGAAGAGAAGAAATTGTTGAGTTGTTATTTTTGTTTTCTTTGAGCACAAAAAGTATTTTCGTAGCTTTATAAAATTAAGATTTAACCACTGATGTCACATGGACTATTTTAAGTGTCCTTGCTACCTTTCTGTACCTTGAACATTTCAGTTGCATCTATGCAGACTATGCAGGGTCAGAAAGCTCTCGGATTTCATTAAAAATACCTTAATTTGTGTTCCAACGATGAAAGAAGGTCTTATGGGTTTGGACAGAATTTTGACAAAATTTTCATTTCTATTTTAAGTGTCCTTGCTACCTTTCTGGACCTTGAACATTTCAGTTGCATCTATGCAGACTATGCAGGGTCAGAAAGCTCTCGGATTTCATCAAAAATACCTTAATTTGTGTTCCAACGATGAAAGAAGGTCTTATGGGTTTGGACAGAATTTTGACAAAATTTTCATTTTTGGGTGAACTATACCTTTAAGAACTTGGATGTGATTCTGGAATGTCTTCTTCAGCACTGAGCATATATTACAGGTATGTGATCCTTGCAATTAATGAAAATAAAGATGCATCTTTTACATTTTAAGTAAATGATGAATTTCTTTTTGGGTACACTGTCCCTTTAATGGAGAAAGCATTGGCTGTGATATTGTACTGTTACACGCTGTACTGCAAAAAGTGATTAGATATTACACAACAACATGTGTACAGATCTAGCAGAGACCGAATCTTGTGTTGTGCACATGGCTTTCGTTTATTATGTTTGTGTCTCTCACCGTTCGGAAGTGCACAAAGGAAGCCCGAATCAATTAAGGAGCCGGGTATCATAGGGGTTCTGTAATTAAATGCATTGTGAGTCTCAAGGTCCTCGCACCGCCCCCAAGGCCCGTGTTAAATGAATGAGCAGATCATAGAGTTGATAAATGAATGCAAAATAACATGGAGAGGGACAGGACAGGGATGCTGACTTTGGCTGCTTATAATACAGATATTGGTTTCACTTTCTTTGCGGGTTTATCCAAAACATGACTTCATTTAGTTAACCCAAAAATTAAATTTACTTACATCCATGTCATTTCAAACCTGTAAGACTTTCTTTATTCTTGGATATTTTACAAACCTTCTCACTTTGTGTTCTGCAGAAGAAAGGAAGTCATACAGGTTTGAAATAACATGAGGGTATTGAGAACATGATGACACAAGTAACCTGGTGGGAATGTCTGAAGCGACATGCACAAGATGCTTGTGTTGCTATGATGCAGAATGTACAGCAAGCCTCCCTGATCTACAACAATTTGAAAGAAACTTAATGAACTCTTCACAGCTTTGTGACAGAAGTTTTCCTATGCAGGCATAGCCATGTGTTAATAAGCACATGCAAGGTGAGCCATCAAGTTAATCTTTGCAACTGCTCAGTACCTTTGGGCAAAAACAGTTTTCAGTTGACAGTTTTCTAGATAATGATCATTGGTGTGGAGTCACATGCATTCAACCACACACACACACACACACACAAACACACAAATGCAGGTGGATAACATTCTTCAATGTTTAAAATCCTTCAAGATCACTATTTTAATTGCTTAAGGTAAAAACGAAACACATACCTTCTGGCTGGTACAAAAAAAACAAAAAACAATCTGCTTTGGCGAATCTCACGAAACACATCCAGGTTAAATTCCAAACCAACCCCAGTAAGACCAGTGAAAGTTTGCTACATCGTAAAATTGTTTTAATTATACATTTCCCCACCAATTCTCCCTACAACTACTGAAATGTGGAGTATTTTACTTACAAATACTTTCCTTGAAGGTACAATACAGAATTCTGAGCTCTCTACTGACACCCATGGTTGAAACATGAAAATGCAGGTTATTTATTCATGTATGTATGTACAGTATGTATGTATGTATTTGTTTTGTTTTTTAGAAAGAAGTTGATTATGCCTGCCAAGGGTTATTCATTTCATCAAAAACACAGTAACAAAAGAAATATTATGAACTATTACAATTTGAAACAATTTTAATTATTAGTTCAGTTTTAATTTATTTAAAAAAAAAAATGTAATTTGTCTTAACTGTCACTTTAGATCAGTTTAATGCATCCCTGATGAATAAAAGCATTGATTTAAAACTTTTGAACTGTACATACAGTACATGTAACATAACATCTTTTGAATGTGTAGTGGCAGAATCATGAAGGTATACGCCTCAACAGAACAATGTTCATCTGATCATTAGCCAGCTCTCCTGGTGGCAGAGCTTCAGAATGGTGTCTGTTCTGTTCACGGCTCGCAGCGAACTGTGCTGCAGTAATTTGTCGGTGGAGACAGTGAGCATTCAAACAGAGCTTGTGAAAGCTCAAAGCTCAGCTATTTACTTCTCGAGATCTGCGGGAACTTTTGACCTGCCATCCTCGCAGCCTTCAAACACACCCTCACAGCATCATCACACGACTTCCCCTGTGTCTCACATCAGCTTTCAATAACTAAATCGCAAGTACATAAACACACTGTCCTGACCCTGGGCTGCAGTTCATAAAGTTCTCACAGAGAAGCTATGTACCTGCCGAGTTCCTTTCAGACGTACACAGAGTGAAACAAAAAAAAAAAAATGTAAATGTTTGAATAGGCTAACATTAGACAACTAAATGTAATAGCCAGGGACCTTAATTATCAGACAGTTCTGCATTTCAGATCAATGGCACAACATTTATTTAATTGAAGAAAAATAATAATTGAAACAATGCAATTCAATGGCTTGAATACAACTTTTCTATTATGAACAAGTTTGTGATTACTCAATTAACACTCATTTCTGATATTGGGGTATAATTATATTTTGATATTTCCATAAAGACAAAAATGTCAGGCTGACACAACTGCTCTGATATTTTAATGAAGAAAGAAAATCATTAAACAAATTAAATTCTTGGAAAGTAAACCTTGGCAATTGGCATAGTCTTGTATCTTTCCTTTAAAAAAAAAAAAAAAAAAAAAAAAATGAAAATAAAAACAATAGAACAAAAATACTTCACTGCTTATTATTATTTGAAAAAACTTCTTTAGATATTTGCTAGAAAGAGAGAGAGTTTTTACTTTGAAAAACATATTGAAAGGCTTTTTTGAAAACAAAAGTCAGGTGTAAGGAAAATAAATGATGAACATTATAATTATTATTATTATTAAACATTAATACTTTTTACTGTACAAAGCCAGGTTTATTTATTTAATTATTTTTGCTATAGGGAAGTCAGGAAAGACATCAGGACATTGAACCCGGGCACGTGTTGTGCATGCACAAGTGCACTACCGTCTGTGCCACTCACTCCAAACATATGTTGTTTTTCTTGACAAACTCTAAAAATGAACACTAGTGACAATACAACATCAACAACTTTCATTCCTTTTCACACAAAGCATGATTACAGGGGCAGATTCAAAAATACTTATTTTCACGCAGTTCCTTGCACAATACTGTATCATTACTTCAAAAAACTTTTACCATCGTCAGGGCTCCAGACTGCGACCATTTTTTTCTGCCGGTGTGAGTAAATTTTGTGCGCTTCCCAACTCAAGCTTAGTGCTTTACTGTCAAATGTGTATAAACATGAAATAAACAAGAAATTAACATGTAATATTATTAGTAATTGCACTTTTATTTTTATATATATATATATATATATATATATACAGTATATATATATATATACTATATATATCTGTCATATCTCTCTGAAATTAAAAGAATACTGCACATTGTTATCTCTGAGTTAAGTCTATTTATTATCGAAGCACTTGTCAGTAATACAGTTAAAATGGGTAAAATTTGTGAACGACTGCATTTCAGGCTGATCTAAGGTGTGCCCCTACATTTTCTGCTTGTGCTCCTACAAATTTTCAGTCAGGGGCTACAGTGCTCCTAGTAAAAATAGTTAGTCTGGAGCCCTGATAGTGCATGATTTGTAAACTTAATCATTTGGACGTTTGCATCACACCACATTAAGACTTTTTTGATGTAGTAAACTTGCTTGGTAGCTCACCTGGTACAACACTGCACTTGTGATGCGAAGCGCTAAGGCATGAGTCCCATAAAATGGCATAGTTGCTTAAGTCAAGGTGCTTTATCTCCCTTTCACTAACAGTATCGGTAAGGTTTAGGGCAGGATTAAGTGTAAATGGTACATTATTTTTTAGGGATGCACGATATTGGATTTTGCCGATATCCAATATGCCGATAAATTTCAACTCATTTGGCCAATAGCCGATGCCAATACCGATATATAATTATTTTTAATTTTGGTTAGTTTTTAACAGGAACTTGTGTTAGAATTAAATAAACATAATAAAGTTATTTTATAATGACAGTACATTGAAGATTTGAAAATAACTATAAATAAACTATATATTAAATCACTGCATTTTTTTTTTTCAAAAAGATGCAGTGGTAACCTTAACATTTTATTTTATGATGTAACATTTGTAGATGGTCTAAAGCAAAAGAGTTGTAAAAATTCTGAAAATCTTTTAGAGCTCATATTTTTGTTAAAAAATATAACATATTACACATTAATGAATAAATCAGTAGGTATATATAAAATTATTTAAGTCTCATGTTTGTGATGTTTGTTTTTTTTTGTTCATGTACCTGTAAGCTATAGCTTCTGACCTTTAAATCAAAACATACTCATGATTTGATGGCCTCAATTACTGCTTTATTTAACAGAAACACAGTCTAAATATTATTTGTGTATTTTGCTTTCATTTTAGTAGAAGTAGGCCAACAGCACCCCCTACAGAATTAAAACTCCTTACTGGAGAGGGCATTAGGACCCGGGGGAGGCTGCCGCTGCACGTGCAATTATGGTTTACTCTATCATCATACACCAAAAGCTTCATTCTGTACGTGCATTCTCAGTTTAAATGCAGTGATCCAAAGCAGTGAATCTAATCACCATTCAGGCAAAACTTTGCTTCAAGAACGAGCCACACTGCTGATGTGATCTAATCGGACTGTTGACGTGATCTAATCGCTAGCACACCCTGAGCACATGTGAGTTAATATATTCCTCTTATCGGCAAGACATATCAGCATTATTTTTCATATCGGCCGATGCCGATATTTACATTTAAAGCTATTATCGGCCGATTCCGTTATTAGTCCGTGCATGCATCCCTATTATTTTTAAATGCAAAACACCAGACATTTCATTTCCAAACTGCCGTGATGTGTGCAACAACCAGTGTAATAAAAGGCAGCTAGATTCATGATCATCTGTCACCACAGGCACATTTTTCCAGTGAGCCTGGGTTGGTACATTTCAAAGAACTTGCCACGTTTTCTTTTTTAACTAGATTTGTTCTTTTTATTATCATGGACACTCTTCTTTGTCACTGACCCGTGGTCAATACTGTATGAGGAGCTGATGTTCTCTGGCTGCACAGCCTGAGGCTTTGGAGGCCCCTGACAGTCTGACGCCTGGGGCAATGACCACACTCACCCGCTCTATAAACTATTCCTGCCTAGGAGTATTTGAGACTGCATCCCCTGACCAATAATATGAAACAATCAGAAACAAGTTATCACAAAATAAACAGTATGTTTCCTGATTTCAATAAGCAAAATGAAAAAATGGTTTATTCTTAGTGTAAATGCCAAATGTGCACTGATAGCTGCAAGCTAAGTTAAGAAAGCAGCAATACTTGAATGTGGTCGAAATCCATTTTCTTTTCAGTGCCTAGTCACTTGTTAGACCAGGTATCACCCCTGCATTTAATTTCAATTGGTTCTGTCACTCTCTTGGTCATGTCGCTGTCAATCACACCCACAAGCCCCTCCCTCCTCTTTGTGGATTTGAACATATGCCTCCAGCCAGCTCGACTGCCCACATGCCCATGTCTGCTTCCACTTCCCCGCCCTGTTATGAACATACTACATATGAATATCAATACACGTACTCACACCCCGCGACACCTAAAAGGTGGCCAGTCAACAACATATGTGTGTGGGGTGTGCCAAAGCCAAAAAGGCATCTCTTTAATTAGCCGCCCGCTGCTTTCTGGCAGTGAGGTGATGGCGGGAAAGTGCCCATGTTCACGTGTCCCCCATCTGAGCTTCTCACTGCAGTCTTTTCCAACAGACATGAGTCAGACCCACCAGGAGAATTAGTGATTTGCAAACACGCAGCTGAGTAATGCTGAGACGCCTGATGGAGGGGAAGAGCCATAATGCTTGTATCAACTCATGCGGTGCATTTACAGTATGCCTGCCATACAAATTACTTATCTAGAATGAGTGGCTTACACTGAGAAAGTTGAACTTTAAAAATTAGTTCAGGTGGCTATAACTTACTTAAGAAGACAAGTTCACATGATGTAAAATCTGCCAAAAGTATAAAAATGAACTATTTAGATTTTTTTTTTCCTAGCAGTTTTGACAGCCAATTACAATTCATATGATTTTAAGAAGCATTTAAAGTGGCAGACAACATAACTGCAGCATACTTATTAACCTGTTTTAACTTATTAACCTGTATTAACCACGGGCCGGAAGGGCGTGTTTAGGCGTGTCTGTGCTTTTAATTACCTTTGCTTTAAAAAAATATTCAATCTCACTATCATAAACTATATATAATTTGAAAGCTAAAACACTCAAGATCCATGTTCTGAGCTTGTTTTTTAAATCAATACACCAGAGAGGAAAGGGTTAACATAAATGCTGAAGGACCGGCCATTTAAACATGTACAAAGTGAACGGCAGTACTTATGTTTCATCGCCTATAGTTCTGGTCAGCTCGGACTATTCCAACACCAGCACACATTTCAAGGTAAGGGTCCACTCTTCAAAATGCATCCCACTTTTTAATCCAAAACAACGAAAAAATAGGGGAAAAAACGAAAGATCATCCTTACATGAGCGATTCGAGTTATAGTTGTCGATAGCGTCCATTTTCAAATAAATATCGATTCTAATTCATATTCCAGCTTTGAAACGGCATTTGTTTCATATAGAATAGTCTCTTCCGCACAAAATGAGCCCTCCCCGTCTCTCTCCTTCGATCACAGGCAATGTTATAACCCAGAACAGACAGGGCACTAATATAGTTATCTTTATAGTTATAATTTGTGGTGTGAACAGGCCTCAGGTAAAAACTGTAAAAATCATGGTGACAGAAAAACTGTCTACTGAGCAGACTGTAAAAATAATAAACCTCACAGCCTTTTTTTCACAGCCTCTTCTAAAAATTGTTCTCTAACCGGACTAAGGTAGACAACAATTTTCCTTTATTTATGAGGCTTTAAATGGTTTATTATGCACCTCGTTCTTGACAGCAAAGTGCTTGTGCTCTTGAACTGTTGAAGACAACATGACATGAATACTTATAACATGAACGCTTATGAGACAAATAAATAAATAAAACTCAAGAAACACTGTAAGAAGCACACACAACAACAACACCACAACCATATTAAGTATTTTTTTAAAAAGGGATAGTGGTACGGAACAATATGAATATTGAGTTGATACCTGTGTTTTAACTAAAACATGCATTAAACTACTGTGCTCACAGATTCTCATGTGGGAAATAAATAAATAAATAAAAGTATACAGTGATAATAAAAAGGTGCCTCAGGCACATTGGAAAAAAAAAAACATGCCTGTATTGCATTGTGCAAAATGCTTTTACGTTTCTTCTTGCACACATCGCAAAACATTCAAAGTCAAATGAACAGTGAGTGGTGTACGGAAGACCTAAGAAGCCATGCATTGCTATTATTATCATTTTCTTTTTTTTCTTTTCTTGTGATCTTGACAAAACAAAATATTTGTTTTCTTGTGATCGCCATGTAAACACCCGACCCGTATGTTCAAAACGCATTAGTACAATGAACTCTAAATATAAAAATGATTTAAAGGGGTCCTATTATGCTCTTTTACAATGTCTTGAATTTGTTTTGGGGGTGTACTAGAACATGCTCTCATGCTTGGTGGTTTTATAAAAACGTTTTCATAAATGTAACATACATATTTACATACATAATTATTCAGGTGCATGTGTAATAACTTGCTAAAACTTGAGGCTACAGCAGCACTTCTTCTTCGTCGTCTTGTCTGATGCACTCAACCAAGTGTTCTAACCACGACGTCACCCCTCCCCACCCCCCAACCATTCGAATTTCCGTAGGCGGGAATTATTTTAATGATATTCTAATGGGCCGCTTTGTGATATCACAAAACCCGGAAAACAACGCTGTAGTCCAAATGAGCCGTTCGTTGTAGTTCTTGAAAATTGATTTTTTTAAAAACAAAATATCTCCCTTTGGAGTGGACTTTGAGATTTGTAAGTTTGAAGATCTTTTTTATGCCCAAACATACACACTAACTAAAATTCAAAAAGTGAAAAAGCATAATAGCACCCCTTTAAAATAATCCGATTATTTAGTTCTAATCAGTAACCTTTTCGAATTGTGACAGACCTTGAAACTGTTTGAAAAACAAGGTGTTATTATTGTTTTTCGTTATTTTATTTGTTTTTGTGTACACTGCAAATTATGTTGTGATCACGAGAAAATAAATATTTTGTTATATCAAGATCACAGTAAAAACTTTTATGTCATGTCAAGATCATGAGAAAACAACTTATCGAGATCGCAAGAAAATGAAGTCAAGATCACAAGATAATAAAAACAAAGGGGAAAAAATTATAATGCTTGGTCTCTTAGGGCTTCCAAACTGGCACTAAAAGCATATTCAGTTTTATCCAAAACAGATGAATGTGAATTTGGCAACATTTTATTATGTTGGCTGTTGCACGTACTGTGGCATTTTAATGTTAACAAAAGAAAACAAGATAAAACACATTTGCCGAACCAAGTCCTAGCTTGTCCTAGTCCTTAGCTTTCATCTTTATTATCATGACTCATGATTCACAGGACTCATAGCCCAAGCAACTGCTGTACCAGGTGAGCTAAAGAGCAAGTTTACTATCTCAGAAAAGCCATATACATATGTCATGTAAACGTCAAGGAACTGCATGAAAGTAAGTCTTTATTAATTGATAAAGCACCCATGTAATCATAATTTGTGTGAAAAGGAAGAAAATTTGTGGATTTCTGTTTGAAAATAATTGCATGTATAGGCATGTTTTTATAAGCTTTCAGAACTTCAGAATCAGAAGTGTAAGTAAATCCAAGAAAACTACAAACCTGTGTAAATGTTTGGTCAGTTTTTAGCATCATTTACTTGATCGAAGAATCATTTACAGTGACTGCGGATATATGTTTGACTGAGAGGCACCTGCTCCACACTGGCTTTCACCCCAGGCCTGTTGGTGGTGGACGTGGCATGCTGTAACCTGATCACGGAGACTTTGATATGGAGCCGACCTCCAGATGAGCTCAACCTTGATCTACAGCAGCAGAGATGCAACATGAAAGGACATAGAGTAGGATGGTGGTGGTGTGTTTTCAGAGGCCTCAGATGCACTCATACAGGCACACATACACAGTTACATGTCAGCATTATTGGGAAGGTCAGTATGAACCTTTCCTATTAGAATTCTGTTCAGAAATGCAAATATTAGTCTATCTGTCAGACACGGCTAAACTGCATGAATATCCTATATAGCTAAAAAAACAGACAGATCTAGTGTTGTCAGGTGTTATCTGCCTCAGTGGTTGCTGTTGAGAATCAATTTATCTGAACAAGTTCCTACAATCATGAAAAACATGGAATAGTGTTGGCGACGCTAGCATAAGTAGCTTGGGTGTTTTCAAAACAGCACAGTTTTTCTAGTAACATGCGGAATTCCCAACGAATAGTGACTTAGCATAACTAATCGCTACATCGATGTTTTTATAATACTATGCTTCACACCTAACCTTATAGTACACAAGAGAAAATACGCAATGATTAACATCACTTACCTAAAATGTCCTCTTTCACACATGAAGCTTTGGGGCGCCCGATTAATTTTAGTGAACGTGTACGTTCGGACATTTTATTTGATTCTCTGATTCATTTGTTCAGGAAGAGACTCGCTGATTTCCATACAGACACCTTTTCTTTTTCTTTTTTTTTTATGTTTTATTTATTTATTATTATTATTATTATTTATTTTGTAGCGACACAAAACATATTACCATATTTACTACAATAATTTTACAAAATAACATAATATTTTGTCAAATAGCTATTAATCATTGCTGATTATATTTTATTACTCGCCATTTTGTGAGAGAAAAATGTGTAAAATAAAAACAAATAGAGAAATAAAAAAATTCTCTGTTTAGAGAAAAAAAACAGTATGACAATCAGTAGCCTAACAAAAAAACTACAACATACATATATTTTCTTAAGAAATCTCAAAGCAAAGCTGAACTTTGGATTTATATATTTATTTATTTATCTGTTTGCTTTGAAATGTAGCCTATAGGGCCTACCTATTCATTTAGCAGACCTGTGAATCCAAGTATCAATTTTTTTTTTTTTTTTTTTTTTTACAAAACAAGCAGGCGGG
>NW_015540887.1:989937-995756 GCF_001515605.1 Sinocyclocheilus anshuiensis
TTAATTTTTTTTTTTTTTTTTTTTTTTGACAAACAGAGCAGGCAGGTCATTGCATCACTTGAGATGACTCAGTCTCCATCTCTCAGAGGACATGCACCTGTCAGTGTCACAACATGATTTTGTTACTCATACTTTAATTTTGATTCCTTAATACAAGGAATGTTCCACATATGGAGTGCCACATATGTTCTGAAGAGAGAAAAAAAGTATCAAATATTGTCTGATGGTTGAATTTCCAGGTTTTACATTTAAAGACACAACAGATGTTTTGTGCAATAGGTGATTTGTCTCTGATTGGCTAACAGCTTTTGATACCACGATAATCCGAATGATTCAGTTGTACAAGACGGACTTTATTTACCAGACAATCTCTGCGCATAATTTCTAGTTTTAATAGCTTACAAATTGTCAAAAGACACGTTGATCTTGACAAGTCTATACTGTATAAATGTTTGAGTGATGTATGAATGATCAAGCACAAACAGCTCTTAAAATGTCATGCCGATTTAGTGTGTATAGATGATTTGATGCCATTTGTGTCAATCACATAATATTAGAGGCTTCATCTCTTAAGTATTTAAAGTGATTAAAGTGTGGACACATTTTCCAGGGACGTTTGTGTATGCGTAGGTGCATGTGTCTTATTTGACAGATTTGTGTGTACACATATTTAACACTCATTGCAAATGCATCACATGTCCTCCCTGAAGCACAATGCACACATGCCAGGATACCTACGACCTCATGCAATCAACTTTAGGCTCTGAGGTTCCCCAATTGGCTGTTGTGTGGCTTTAGGATGCTGTGATTGGGTTGATCGATGAGAAGAGGGGACAGCGATGAAGACTGAAGAAGCAGAGATTACTCTCAACCTCAAGCATTTCCTCCCCTCTTGTGGCCTTCCTCATCACTTGAATGCACCAGGTGTCTGTCTCGCTGATGCAGCTTGACGATTTGGCCTAGATTCCCACAATCCAATCAGGACCCTCTTCTCCCCGACTCTGGTTTCAAACAGGGAGCCCACGCTGATGCTGACAGCTCTCCGTTGTTCCCGGAGGAGGTCTGAAATAGTTATTTACCTAGGTCTGAGTGGAGAATCAACAGCTTTCTGATCTCCAGTAACCTTAGTATCTGAGAGCTGTCAGTTTGTGTTAATGATTTTGCAGGATATTCTATGTCAATGGACTGTTTTATTATTCTATCATACTGTTCTCCTCACGCACTAAACCTGCCCTCTGGCAAGAGTTCATCCAACAACTGTGATGTGCAATAGACTATAAAAAACACAAAGAAGAGTTTGAAGTCATATGTACTGTAGCTTAGGAAATATCTGAAGAAGACTTATGTCTTATTTTTGTTTAGAGCTTAAATAATGATGTGTTTAGAGAAGTAAAACATACAATGACCACAGTGTACAATTCTAGAATTACGTTGAGTTGTTTTATTTATTTATTTATTTTTTTTTGTGAATCAAAATCACAGCGCAAACTGTATAGTCCATTCACTTTTTAGGCAATAAAAAACCTACACAAACCACTTCCCAAACAACTGACTCTATGATTTGGTTCTTATTAGTGAATCAAACCCACACAGTGCAATATATAGTCCAATTTCTGAACGAATTATTGTTTCTTAGTGAATCAAAACCATACAGTGCAAAACCGTAAACTGATTCCCAAATGAATCATGAGTTGTTTTGTTTTGTGTTTTTTTTTATTTTATAAATCAAATCCATGCAGCACAAACTGTATAGTCTGATTTCCAAACAAATCTCTCCTATGTTTAGATGGATCAAATACATACAGCACAAACAATATAATTTGATTACCGAATGAATGACTCATATGAGTTTCTTCTTTTTAGTGAATTAAAATCACACAGCACAAACCTGATTCCTAAAGGAATGACTTAGGAGTTGTTTTTTTTTATTGAAACAAATTTATACAATGTACACCATATAGACCGATTGCAGAACAAATGACTCTTATAAGTTGGATCTTTTAAATCAAAAACACAAACAGTAGGCCGGGAATTCTGAACGAATGATTCTTTATTTTTAGTGAATCAGATGCATGCATTGTAAACTGTATAATGGGAATAATATAATTGTATTCCCAAACAAATGGCTCTTTTTTAGTGAATAAAAACCATACAGCACAAACCATATTAAACTGATTCCCGAAGGAATTACTCTGAGTTGGTTCTTTTTAGTAAATCAAAATGATAAACTCTACATTTGTGTTTGTTTAATAGTGTTGAGCAAAATTATTAACCACTTATTACAAATGTGTGTGTGTGTTTTAATACCTTTTCCAATAATTGTTTGAAATGTATTTATTGCCAAAATGATCTCATCATTTAAAAATGTGATTTCTCCTCAAATAATTATTTTTTTCAAAAGTATAAATAATTAATTAATTCAACCATTTATGGAATTGTTAAGGAGCTGGAATCATTAAGAACCTGAACCAGAATTTGTTCAAATCCTTTTTTTTGTTTCCTTTTATCTTTAATCTTGAATAAGAAAACATTGGAATTTTGGTGATCAGTCACAGTTGCACTTGACCACATTATAATCCAGGTGTAAATACACCCAAGATATACAGTATTGTGACTGAATCATTGAAACCACATTCAGAGGTGGTCAAGGGCAGAAACTGTAAATGTGAATGAGCATTCATGTTCATTATCCACATGCAACTGTCCTAGTAATATATCAAGTCAAATAAAACACAAGCTCATGCAGATGTAAAGGGAATCTCACTATGTGCAGAAATGTTTAATTAATCACCTAATAAAACGGTGGAAGAATTTCTCATGTACCTGATCACCATATCTGTGCTTGTAATTGTGGAGGTTGGCTTGAATTAATGAGCCATTCACTCCTTACATCTAATGATATGATTGCTCTGTCATTTCTCACACCTTCTCTCCTGATTTCCTCTCTGCATCATCCTGTCCATGGGGAGTCTTAGCAGTGGGTCAGGTCTCTGATTCCTGGCCAGATGGAAGGAGTAGGCCCCTGTTGGAGCCAGTAGAAGCTCTTGCATAAACAGCAGAAGGCTGGAGCTCCAGGGGTTCTGGGGCTGAGAGTGTGTTTCAGAATCCTGGTTGAGAGGCCTGGATCCCAGCCCAGATCCCTTGCTTACCCCTGTCTCCTCCACTGGAGATGTGGAATAGCGAATGCGTGCCACCCAGAAAGGATCACAGACTGCAAGAGTGAATACATTTGCGCTTGCCAGGTTTCTAGAGAGATGTGATTTTTTTTTAAGAGTGCAAAATAGAGGATGTTAAATAAAATAGCTAATAAATGTCATAATAAGCCCTCATAAAGCTCTTAATTATTATTTTTTCATCACTGTCAGATTAACCGATGGAGGCTCATATTCTGTAATTATGTTTTAATGAGATGGTGCTTGAAACTATATGTAAGTGAATATATTAAGTGTCTGTTTTTCTGAACCGAATCAGTTCAGAGCACCATAAAACCTGAAATGAAAACTATGTATATACTATTAATAGGATCAGTGACACTTTTAGTGACACTAAAACTGGGGGCTTCTGAAAATTCAGCTTTGTCATCACAGAAATAAAAGTTTAACATATATTATTAAAATAGAACATTGTTATTTTAAATTGTAATAATATTTAACAATATTGCCATATACAGTATTTTTATTCAAATAAATGCAGCCTTGGTGAGCATACGAGACTTCTTTCAAAAACAATTTTTCTAAGCTAAGTTGTTTTACTTCAAAATTTCATGTTTAATGTAACGTGTTACCTATGGGTGTAATATTACACAGATGTCACGGTTCGGTACGTACCTCGGTTCGGGGGTCACGGTTCGATGCAATTTCGGTACAACAGGAAAAAAAAAAAAATCTACCATGCTAGGTTTCTATTCATTTATATTGAACAGACAGTAGTACAAGTAAAAAAAAAAAAATGTCCACCTAGATGTGAAAATACTAAATATTATATTAAATTATAATGTTATATCTGCAGTACATGTTTACACAAGGAATAAATTCTTGAAATATATTTGATTTAGTTAACAGATAAACAAGGGGGGAAAAACAGTGCGACTGTCACGATGCACACACACGAGGGACGAGGAGACGCTGGAGAATATGTTGACAGGACTTCATTTGCATGAACCAAGGAACCAAGGGAGACGAACACAGGAAGATGTTCAACAGCGGACAGAGAACTAAGGACTGGGAACACTTTAAATACACACAGGAGGAGGGGATGACGAGACACACCTGGGAGCAATGAAACATCAAGGGAAACACCTGGGACAAATGAACTTAACTAATCAGGACAGGAACAGGAAACTAACCAAATAAGGGCATGGGAAGGCACATGGGGAGCAGGACACACACAAAACACGGAACAGAGTCTGACATAACGCCCCCCTCCGGAAGGCGTGTCCTCACGCCATATAACATCCAATGGGGAGGGGGGGTGGGCACTCTGGAGGTCCCTCAGGACAGACACGGGACAGTGGGCCTCCTGGAACAGAGTCTGACAGCGACATGTAAGATGAGTTTACATGTATGCTGAGTTTCAGTTCATTTTTGTGATGCTTAATTTGTTCACAGAAAGGAAACTCAAATGGCAGAAAGCAACATCCTATTTGTTTTCTTTATTCTACAAAAGCACAATGTTTTGTTTTCATTGTGAGTGTACACATAAAAGTAGACCGTTTACAGTGATGCATTATTAATAAGACAATAAATGACGGAGTGTTAAGGAAACAGTTGAAGTGATCGTGCCGGCGCACACACACAACTAGGGGTGGCGCAATATACTGGTATTGACGATAACCGTGATATTCAAGTCATGAAATATCAACATCGTGTTAATTTAGGGTGTAACTACACTGTTACAAATTTCCTGTAGAAATTACAGTAACTTACTGGCAGCAGTTCGCCAGTAACTTACTGTAAATTAAACTTACAGTAAAAATACTGTATTAATATTTACAGTACCATTTAACTTACTGTAAATGTATTTACAGTATGTGTACTGTACTTTAACAGTGTTTACTGTAAAATATACGGTAATTTATATTAATATACCGGTATTGGCGATAACCACAATATTTAAAATGAACAGGACATTTATGATAACACGACACGCAAATAGCCCACTCCAGCGCCAGTACCTGGTTGACCTCCCAGGTGGCAGTATTGCACCTTAATGCTGACACCTGTCAATCAAGAAGCCGCGCTACTCCGAGAAGAACCATGCTCAAACAGTAAGTTGCCATTATTTTACTAGAATGGGAAACGATACATTAACCTGCTAACAGCGGTTTCCTGTGTTCATATATTTAAATAAAGGGGTGATTTTTTAACAATATTTAAAATGAACAGGACATTTATGATAACACGACACGCAAATAGCCCACTCCAGCGCCAGTACCTGGTTGACCTCCCAGGTGGCAGTATTGCACCTTAATGCTGACACCTGTCAATCAAGAAGCCGCGCTACTCCGAGAAGAACCATGCTCAAACAGTAAGTTGCCATTATTTTACTAGAATGGGAAACGATACATTAACCTGCTAACAGCGGTTTCCTGTGTTCATATATTTAAATAAAGGGGTGATTTTTTAACAAGTACCGTGTTTTCTTTACTCGTCTAATTTTTGTATTTGTATTTGCAATCAAGTCATGCAATCAAGTCATGGCCAATACACGTGCGTAGCACTTGATTTCTTTGTTCAAATCTATTACACAATTAAAGGGGTCATATGATGCTGCTAAAAATAACATTATTTTGTGTATTTGGTGTAATGAAATGTGTTTAT
>NW_015540887.1:996244-1018043 GCF_001515605.1 Sinocyclocheilus anshuiensis
TTATTCATCATACTGTTGAACTTGACAGTATTTTCTCTCTTGTTATTTCATAGGGAGCTTCAAAGAAGACAGAGTCAAGTCAAGTCAAGTCAAGTCAAGTCAAGTCTCCTTTATTTATATAGGGCTTTTAACAGTACAGATTGTGTCAAAGCAACTGTACAGCATTAATTAGGAAAATATTGTGTCAGTAATGCAAAATGATAATAGTAAACACTCAATTTTCAGTTAAAGGCAATTTTGTCTATTTCTGTTATATAAATTTGAGTTATTGAGTTATAAGATTGCTCTCTTTTTAACAAAATTGCATGTATCATGGGCAATAGGTAACAACAAGCTCTTCAATTAAGTGTGCAATAATTTTGTTGAGTTGCATGTAAGTTTGATGTGTTAGTTTGTTTGACCAATAGAATCATGTCTTAAATATCGCAGATACTTTTATTTTGATAGTTGCAAAATTTAGCAATTTTCTGCTTTGACCTAAATAGATTAACATATAATTGTAAAAGCCAACGTTTGCTCAGCAGAGGGCGCTGTTATCTTTGTTTTGAGCTGTTCGCGCTGGATACGGACTGGATCCAGGTGACTTCAGTGACCATCTGATCTGATCTGGACACAGGCTGGATCTGGTGGCTACAGTGACCTCGGAATAAGAAAGAAACAGACTAATATTAGCATAGATGCCATTCTTCTAACGATGTAGCAAGTACATCGGTGTTATGGGAAGTGTTCACAGTTCCAGTTGTCCTAATTAATGCAGCCTAAAAATCCTTTAATGGATTTGAATATTAGAAATGTGTTAGTGTGTTATGTGTAAGCAGCTTGTAACACTCCAAAGAGAAAGGAAAATTTGAAATCGCATCATATGACCCCTTTAAAACAAATCTAGAAAACTGAGTGACCACATTGCTACATTAAACTCTGTAAAATGTTAAGTTGGTCGCAGTGCCATTTTGCAGCCATTCTAGACGCACATTAAAACTGAATTAGAAGCGCGTTAACTGCATGACTTCATTGGTGCCGGCGCAACTACAGGTTAAAGAGATTAACAGGTTAAAGTATCAGTTTTGATGTTAATATTTATTCATCATACTGTTGAACTTGACAGTATTTTCTCTCTTGTTATTTCATAGGGAGCTTCAAAGAAGACAGAGTCAAGTCAAGTCAAGTCAAGTCAAGTCACTCTAGCTGCTGCATTTTGGTCCAGCTGGAGTTTGTTTATTAAGCGTGCAGAACAACCACCCAATAAAGCGTTACAATAATCTAACCTTGAGGTCATGAACACATTAATTAACATTTCTGCATTTGACATTGAGAGCATGGGTCGTAATTTAGATATATTTTTGAGACGGAAAAATGCAGTTTTACAAATGCTAGAAACGTGGCTTTCAAAGGAAAGATTGCTATCAAATAGTACACCTAGGTTCCTAACTGATGACGAAGAATTGACAGAGCAGCCATCAAGTGTTAGACAGTGTTCTAGGTTATTACGTGCAGAGTTTTTAGGTCCTATAATTAACACCTCTGTTAATTATAGAGAAAGCCAGAGTCTCAGGTCAGCTGTGACCTAAAGAAGAAGAAGTGAAAATGCATGTGCCCTGTGTTTATCAGTATCCTTATGTTCATTGGGTAAAAAGAAAAACTAAACAAACAAAATAAAAATTAATTTGGCTGATTCCCCAAGTTTTCTATAGATATTGCTATATATCGTTATCATGAATTCTTTTGGCCACAATTATTAGAAAAATCTAATATCGTGACAGCCCTACCAAACATCAGCACACCCGCCTCTGGAACGCGACTGAAGTACAAAGCCTATAATTTACATAATAAATAATAGTATAGCATTCAGATACATCGCAAATATGGAAATATTATGGAATATTTGGATTTGTGCCGAATGAGAGCGGTAGGATACATGAGCACAAAGCTCCATTTCGAACAGTTGAGTGCGCAAGCCTTTAAAGTATACTCCTTTGTCAATCTATGTGAGAGACGCATTCAGAATCAGCACATGGTCACTGTCTAGTGGGCTTTGTTTGCGCAACTCATGGCATTTGCTATTCTTCTGCTGGTGGTTATCAAACAGTGTTGCATTACTGCGGGCGCCCCCTTCTGGATTGCGGGTGAATTGCCTGTATTCGTTGTAAGGCCTCATGCACCGAATCGTGATGTCCATACCTATGGTCTGTACTGTGACGGTTCGGTACGAATACATGTATCGTTACACCCCTAGTGTTACCATATATAATGTGTGTATGTTTGTGTGCTGTATGTTAAAAAATGCATTTAACTCTTTTCCATCAATAAAACATTTTAGGTGCAACTAAATTAATACGTTTGGACAGTATGCTTAAAATCATGTACATTCAAAGTAATTTCAGTGATTTCAGTGGCCTAATAAAAGCTGATTTATTTTAAATGGCGCAGGCCCTCATGCCATGTTGAGATCACATGACCAGCTAAATACTACTTGCTTTATCTTGGTAAATGCCAACATTTTCGCTTCACAAACTAATTAATCATCATGGGTCACAGACAATGGAGCAATCATTCTGCAGTGACACTGATCATCAAAAATTGTGAAATACTTCATCAATGCCACTAGTGAACCTTTAATAGATTAAATGGATTCCATGATGTTGCATATGCATAAAATGTACAGCATTATTCGCTAAAATTCAACATAAAAACTGATGATGAATTAATTCTGAGTAATCGAGACTGCCACAAAACACTCCAATTTTGATGAAAAGCAAAAAGGAAAAAAAAAAAAAGAATATATAAACACACACACACACACACACACACACACACACTTGCTTTGAAGAACTGGGATTGCATTCAAGTCCTGCTTGGCATGACAGACCGTGTTTGGATTCTCCCCTTATCCAATTAAAATGTATTGACGAGTATGAAAAGTGAGTGGGAGTCCATGTAAGGTCTCTGTGTCCCAGCTGGAGGGGGGCCAGATTACCTCCTGTCCGAAAAGGCACCAGCCATCTCTTCACTCCACAGACTTCAGAGTGACCAACACTCTTCACTCCTAACAGCCCATGATTCCCTCTCACTGTAACAAATGCAGCTGGCCCTGTCAATACTCACAATGCCTTGCACATCGTTGCTCATTTTCCAATGAAGATTTGCATAACGCCGCCCAAATGTTCACGCAAAGAAAGAAGGCGTAACTTTTATTCTCGCTGTAGTATTGTTGCCGCTGCAGACATGTCGTGAAGGCGCTGTGTGTTTCGTTGTGAAAGTGAAACTACTTTGTTTGCAAAATAATGTTCTTTTTAGCAGCATCATATGACCCCTTTAAAGAAAGTGCTAATCATTGAAGCGTAGCTGTGACAATCTCTCAGGTAATATTTGTGTGTGTGTATGGGGACAATGTGACATGCTGTATGGTCAAATGACACAACTGTCAACTGCTCACTGTGCAGCTGCTTTTTACCTTAACTAGAGGAACCTGAGTGAGTGTGTATTAGAGCTCTCGCAACCCAAACAAACCCAGCAGCTTTTATTCATTCAAATGGATTGCTCATAAACCACACACAAATAGGCATACACAGTTATTTTGCAAATAAAATGAATTCTCATACTGTATCAAATAAAATTGTAGGCTCGGTTCTAAAACCTAGTGAGCTGCTCAGGAAGCATTTGGTGCGCCACTGAAGTGAAGGTTGTTCTAATCCATATGGCAAAAAACGTATGTTTTTTTCTGGCCAAAATATCTTTCAAGTATAAACAGTGTGGCTTAATGAAATATATTTTTTGAAATTGAAAATATATTTTTTGCTTAAACATTCATTCGTGAACATCACACACTGTACTTTAAGAAAGAAAATACATCTCCAGTTTTGAAACACCTTTTGGGCAATATCACTGTAAGAAAAAAAAAACGTACGGAAAAAGAAAAATTAAAAGGTACTAGGAATTTTCAACCAAGATATTATTTGTTAAGTTAAAATTCCTTCATGTTAATGCAGTACATTGGGCTCTATATTATAGACTTTTCTTTGAGTGTATTAAATAAATATAATAAATATTTTAAAAAGACAAAAAAATTGAGTAAATATCAGTAACTAAACTTATTAAAAAGTGTTCACACAGATATATTTTAAAAGATGTATATTATTTGCCCTTTTCTGTACATATTTAAAACAAATCTGAAAAAGCTATTTTTTTTGTCATATGGAAAAAAATCATTTTGGTAAAACCTGCCATTTTAATCATAAATAAACAAGTAAAACTATTAACAAAACTATTTATGAAAATATAATAGGTAATACGTTTATAAAATGTATAAATATCAAAACATTAATTTGGACAAAAATATTAAAATTCATAAACTGTACACGTTTATAACATAAAAATATGCCCCAATAAAAATGTGCTCCACTTGTCTCAATAAAAATAGTCTTGTCCTGCCAACAGTTAACCCTTTTGCTTAAAATCTATCATTGCTCTTTTTGTTAATGTGCCAGTGTGCTTATTATAGCATCACTATTAGCTTAGCAATATGCTAATGCCAAACTCCACTGAAATCAAATGGGAGTCAAGCCTCCTATGCACTTTGTGTAGAAGTAGCATTTGTATGAAATAAGGAGATGCTGTAGAGTGCTCACAATTTTCCAATTATGAGGTTACAATAAGCCAGCTGCCCATGTAGACAACAGACAGCTCACTAGGTTTTGGAAAAGAGCCATAAACTCATTGGAGAGGACATCCCAAAAAAGGACAACAAAGAATGAGCTGTTTGTGTTTCCATTAAATTGTGAGACATCAATATTTCTAAACCACGCATTGCTGATCAAACAGCATTTTCTTGCTGTAAACACAGGAATCGGTCATGGGATTTAGCATGTGTGTGCAGCCGTCGCTGCACTGATCTTTGATCTTCAGACCAGATAAGCTATATTTCATCCCACAGCCACAATGACAGTGGGATGTGACACAACCTCATACCTCTCTCCAAACACATGATGTGTCTCAGTCCCTCTCTACCTTTCTCCGGTGTTTTGGGTACTATGTAAATACCTAGCCCTTGGAGAAATTAAGGTCAAAAGAGACAAACAGCACTTCTACAGCTGAGGAGAAAAAAATAAATAAATCTGGGAACACCAAAAAGCAAAAAAGAAGAAGAAAAGTGGTGTGAGAAAGGTATTTAGAGGAGATGAGTAAAGATAGGCAGCGGGAGCGAGAGTGTCAATAATAGGTGAGAATGAGGCTAGAGTGTTTTGCAAAGCATTGTGGGTAAGATTAGAAAATAGAGAAAGACGAGATGTTTGATCAGGGATTGTAAAGATAGCTGAAATGTGGACAGATTGAGTGAATGCAAGTTTCCAGTGTGGATTTGGAATGGTTAGATGTTGACAGCTGAAGAGACACAATGACAGTCACATTACAACGGTAAATGATCACATGACCCTTGTGGGTTCAAGGTCAAATTAATATTCCAAGTGTGAATGCAGCGACCATTCATCCAGGGTGTTTTCCTGCCTACGTCCAGCAGCCCTATAGGACAAGCCTGTTTGGATAATGAATGGATGGATGAATGCAGTTCATTAATTAGCAAAATCTTATTAGTTGTTGTTGGTAGTGTAATGATGAACTATACCAGCACTCCCTGTAGTGATCCAGAGGAAAACTGAATCACTCACAGGATGCTCTTTCATTTTTTTTTGCTGTAGAGTGTTGAACTTTCTTCCCCTGTATCCTATTTTTCATTCAATCCAGAATGGTTTGGGCTGTGCCATATTAAAAACAAACAAGCAAACCCAGCCCAGATGAGAAAAAGTTACGCAAAAGTAACGCAATGCATTCCATAAAAAGTAACTAAGTAACACAATTAGATACCTTTTTATAGAGTAACACAATATTGTAATGCATTACTTTTAAAATTAACTTTCCCCAGAACTGTGACTTACGATTTAAACAATGGTGTAAAGGTGAAGTGTTTTGGCCTGTCCTAATACCAACACTTGCCATCTTTCCACTTGACCACTTGCCTACTTTCATGAAATATTTCCTGTATTTAAGTTCCTGAACATGATGAATGATTGGATAAGCTAAGCCTCACACGCTGCTCTGATACAGTATTAGAGATACCTTGGATATACAGGTGCATCTCAATAAATTAGAATGTCATGGAAAAGTTCATTTATTTCAGTAATTCAACTCAAATTGTGAAACTCGTGTATTAAATAAATTCAATGCACATAGACTGAAGCAGTTTAAGTCTTTGGTTCTTTTAATTGTGATGATTTTGGCTCACATTTAACAAAACCCACCAATTCACTATCTCAACAAATTAGAATACTTCGACATTCTAATTTATTGAGATGCACCTGTAGAGTATTTTATGTGCACTGAGCTTTGGCATTTTTCAGACCTGGGTCAGTCTTGCACACTTACTATTTGTCAAGTGTTCATGCTCCTAAGTGGCCGAGATTGCAAATGTGGATATTGAGATATGCCCTTTGAAACTTGTGTGAAATAGTCATTATCATCACAATTCCATTTGGTGCCAATAGTCACACAGAAATCACACTTCACATTCTCTGAAAGTCTGTTAATGGACCTATAAACAACAGCACATAAACAAATGAATGTTTAATTGACTGTATTCTTTTAAATCTCTGACTTGACTGTCTCCTGGAGAATGGAGAAGAGAGAGTCACAGAGAGAAATAGTGATGGGCTCTAGAATGTCAGTGTACAGCCACAGACCGTAAATCAATGTGTCCCTACAGAAGAGGATGATCTAACATTATGAACTTGCCTCAGACGCTGGGCTCTGATTTAAGGAATGGCTGGAGGGTCAAGGCCGTGCCTTTACTGGCTGCAATCTAGCAAGTTGTCTGAATTGCAGAAACCTTGGTATTCATCAATCAGCGTACGCTCAAAATGTAGAGAGTAAAAATAGAGGGGTAAAAAGTGAAGGGTGAAGAAAATTAAAGTGAGAAAAAAAGTGAGACTGAAGAGAAGACATGTATCATGCATGGGACAAAGAATGAGCTAGACAAAAGAAAGTGTAAGAAGCAGTGAGAAACGAAGAATAATTCAACCCCAGGTGCCTAGAACGATTTCTGGACTTGTCGTGTTTCACAATAACCATCGAAAAAAAACAGTCTGATGCTAAAAGACATGCCAGTTTTGCTGAGATAGCTAGTTTGAAGCAGATATAGGTTGTATCACTCAATGCCTCTTACGAGCTTCATCCAAGCCCTTCAACTCACAAGGGTCATGCCTGGACAGCCATTCCTTCTCACTGACTGATTTCAAAAGCGGCACACACACACACACACAAACAAACACACACATCACATCGTCTCAGGCAGCTGCATACCTGTCACGGTGACCTGAGGATGATACTAAAAACCAGATCGATAATTCCAGGTGGAAGGAGGTCAATCCAGACGGTGTATCCTTACATGATTACATGATCATTACACGATTGGGCCTCCAGCCAGAGCTGTTTTTCACCCCCACTAGCACTTCAGCAACTGCCAGAGCACTGTCATCATTGCTAATTTATACTGGATACAGTCTGAGTCCAAGTGGTTGACAAACTCTCTCAGAGGTTCACCGCCTCTATTTGCATTGGTGCTGTTTGGTACCGGTTACCTGTGTGTTACAGTGCAGCAGGGTTGAAAGCAATAAGAAAGTGCTTTCCTGCAAAACACTTTATGATGACACTTCAAAGCAGCATGTGGGTTGTCACATGCATAGTGGAGCCAGTGCCACTCTTTCCACAGAGCTAATGCTAGTGTTTTTGTCAAGTATTTTCAAGCACTGGCAAGATCGAAAAAGTGGCACCTTTACATAAAAATAACCAGTGGCTCACACCACTGTTATACTGGAAGTGACACATCCAAGATCACTCCTAATGTAATCAGCTGTTGTGTGTCAAATACTTTGCGAATATATATATATATATATATATATTGTCAACTTCAATACATTCAGTACAGTACATTTTAAGTCATCGTGTACTATCAAGAAGTATGTTTATTTTAATGTGTTGACTAAGAAACTTAAGCACGTGTATAGTACTTGATTTTCATTTTAAATGTGATATTCCATTTAAAGTTAATATATTTTAAATGTACTAAATACAACTTCATCATTATTATTCATCATTAAAAGTACATTTAAAAATATTTCAGTTTATGACAGTACATATTTATGAAATTACATATAAAACATACTACTACTAAAGTGGGTTTTAAAAAACACTAAAGTTCAGCTAATGGCATTTAACATAAATCTAAACATGCAAATAACATCCAAATAAAAACTGAACGCCCTAAAATGTAAGTATATTCTTTTTAAAGTGTATCATTTTATATATATATATATATATATATATATATATATATATATATTGTCAACTTCAATACATTCAGTACAGTACATTTTAAGTCATCGTGTACTATCAAGAAGTATGTTTATTTTAATGTGTTGACTAAGAAACTTAAGCACGTGTATAGTACTTGATTTTCATTTTAAATGTGATATTCCATTTAAAGTTAATATATTTTAAATGTACTAAATACAACTTCATCATTATTATTCATCATTAAAAGTACATTTAAAAATATTTCAGTTTATGACAGTACATATTTATGAAATTACATATAAAACATACTACTACTAAAGTGGGTTTTAAAAAACACTAAAGTTCAGCTAATGGCATTTAACATAAATCTAAACATGCAAATAACATCCAAATAAAAACTGAACGCCCTAAAATGTAAGTATATTCTTTTTAAAGTGTATCATTTCCATAATAGGTACTCTTTTGAAAGTATTTCAAAAGTAGCCTATATCAAAATAGCTGTAAAGCTGTCAAAAAGGTGTAAAAGTCAAACCAAATCCTTTTTGAAAATATTTTTTTTTCTTAAGTTGACAAAAAAAAGGGAACTTCATCAACAATAAATTCACTGAACAACTTGTAGGCAATTTTCTTTTCTTTCTGTAAGTACACACATATTAAGGAAGTTCAAGCATATTTTGTTACAAAAACAAATGAACAAGCAGATTTTAGAGAGTTTTGCTTGTCCAATCATGATTGATGCCGTCATGTTTAAGAGTGTAAAAGGATCATTAATTTAGTCAATAACTGTTTTAGTGTTAGATCAAACAGGAGCAAACTTCATTTAGTCAATAACTGTAGTTTAGTTTTAGGCTGCCCCCCCACCAGTGAACATTATTATTATGGCATTTGCCCTTCTACTGTCATAAAAGAAAAATTGTGCAGAAGTTGAACATACATTTAGTAAATGCACACTGTATCTGCAGCTCATCAGGATCCCCTGCTGGTTTAGAGCCATTTGCAAATGTCTGCTGTCTGATTTGCCTATGAGTTGATCCATCCATTCATCTTTACTAAATAAAAACGCAGCAATTGAAAGAAACCTTCCTCCACAACATCCTCAATGGCAAATGCTCAAGCTGGCACATTCTTTTCCCAGAGCATGCTTCTAGGGCATGCAGTAACTCTGACCAAATCTACTGTGCTAATACCATAATACAATGCACAAAGCAGCTTTTAATACAGGCTTTCCCCTGTCACCCATGAAGTGTAAAGGAGCCTCACTGTGAAGTTCACTCTGTAAATGAGCTGCCACACAGGGACCCTTCCAGGCTTACTGGACTGTAGAGAGGGGTACAACTTGTAAAAAGACTGGAACAACTTGTAAAAAGCACTATACAAATATAGCAAAAAATAATAATAGTTAATAAAAATAAAATATAATAGTTTGAATTGACTTGAACTGCTAATTCATATTGTGTATTAAATATTGTGTTTCATAAAGGGCACTGATAAAGACACACGCATATGCTTGCACACCCACACAAAGCCTTCCCGACTAGTGATGAAATTTCTTTTATGTATAAATATTTCTTTCAGCTGTTTCCAGCTCCAATTTTCGGAGGCTTCTAAGAAAAACAGTGCTGATAAAATGATGCAGAATTCAACTGCATTATTTCAGGGATGCAAAACTAATAACAAATTAAATATATCAGATATTTTCTCCCACCCACATAACATTTCAGATGTAATTTTATTACAAACATAATGTTTTAACCTCTTCCATGCCATGTACTGCCTATTTTAATAGAGTACTTTGTTAAGTATAAAGCACTTAATGCTGAGCTTTAATTCTAATTTACAAAAAACATGTTCCATCTGTGTTTCATTCAGAAATAAATGTGCTGTTAGATGTTTTCCATGGAGAAAGTCTCTCTAAGATTACCCCGAGAACAGTGGTTCCAGTTAGGTTATTAGAAAATCTGGAAATATGAGGCAGCCAATAGCAGATGTCCCAAAGGAAACCTATTAGCCTACATTGGGGGTCTTTGAATATTGTTGCAGATGATGGAAGGGCTTGGAGTAAAAAAAGGCTGAAACCTGCCCTAGACCCATTAAACCTTAAATAAAAAAACACAGACATGTTGTCTTATTAAAAAGAGGTAAATCTACTTGTTTTTTTCTCCCAAAGTACTGACAGTTTTTGTTTGTTTCAAAAGTACATGGCCACTTTAATGCTATGATATGCAGTATAATATGAGTCAAGGGATACTTGAGCTTTATTGATGGGTCTGTGGGCGTATATAAGAAAAAAGTGTTGGGAAACAACTGATATAGTACATTACAATCGCAGTGGAGTAATTAAACGCACCAGTGAAGTATTTTATTACAGAAAGAATTGATTTATCACATTCACATGCTTGTGCAACCAGAATGGCACAGTAAGAACCATGACACACTCGTATCTTTTGTAAACAGGCTTATGGGAGATAATGAATGTGATCAGTTCAGGAACCAAAGGGACTGCAGCTGTAGAGAGGCTGCTCTGCTTCGTCCTCTGTAATGCATGAGAAGCCCTGGAGAATCACAGCAGCGCAGAGAAGAGAGCAGTGATTACACTGTGGTCAAATCATCTCACTCAGATAGCCATGATTCTATCTCATTACCCTTTCATCAGCGCCTGCAGAGCAGAGAACACGGCTGTTAACTGTGACATGTACACACACACACACACACACATATATATATATTGCTTTTGTACTAGACATTACCATGGTGTTTTTGGATAAGGTACAGTCTATATGTATGTATGTATGTATTTATACATGTATACGATGTATATTGTGTTTAGTAACACAAGAAGTAATTTAATTGACATTTAATTTATTTAATTAATTTAAATTTAATTTACATTTTTCTAATTAAGTACATTCATTGCTGATCATCAGCCCAACCCTCCTCAAAAAAGACTGATGCTATTTATATGACATTTAGATGCATGAAAAGTTATTGATTGGCTTGAAGAGGAGAAAAAGTGAGATGCTCATTTGCAAGGGAAATGTTTCCTTTATTAGTTAATGCCTGCTTTCACTTCACAGGAGGAGCTCTAATTGCCACTAAAGACATACAGCAATTTCCACCTAATTTATCCCTGGCAGGGCCCACAGAGGGCACCCACACATTCACACAGACTACACAAGGCAGTCAAAGACCCACACAGGGCAGCCCTCTCTGTCAGAGATATGTCCAATTATTACATTCAGCTGATTAAGCCCCCGCTTTGTGCTCAGATTAGTCAGTGACGATTGACGTGAAGAACAGAAAAATTCACCCGTCGAGCCTGAAAAGAAATATGGTTTCCTCTCATTAATTAAACACGTTAGATCCCTTATTCTCCTGCTCCCTCTCTCTATTATAGATTTTCATCCAAAAAATTTGGATGACATTTTTTTTAGAATTAAAATAAACAAACACCCTTTAATTACAAATACCAACATCCACAGATTGATACTAATTAAGAAACACTAGATAGTGGCAAATAACTTGAAAGTAATGTGATGACTTAGGGCCACTTCATCAGATATATTTGGGTGTTTCTTAAACTTCAGACACTTTTATGTCCCAGGGGTTGACTTTTATTAAAACTAAAACTTTATTATTTCTTTCTCTCTCTCTTCACCCTGTCTTCATAATTTATTTTTTACTACTTTTTTTAAAGTGACTTTAAATTTTATAACCTTATGAACTATCAAAATCCATAAATGTAAATAAAGGCTGAAATACATTTATTTGAAATACATTTTATTATTTATTAAATGCAATTTATTCAGTGAAAATAATTAGTATATTTTCAGAACTTTACCTAATTTGTTGCGGAATTTTCACCATAACAATTTTTAGAAATGTGGGGCATATAATAGGTAAAAATCACTTCAAAATCACTTATTAATAGTTTAAATCAAGCTGAATTTTTTTGAAATTATGCAAAAAGTTATATTATATGGAAATATTATTTTAATGTATTATGAATACTTAAAATGCTTGAAGTCCTCTTTGTCTAATTATGAAAAAAGTGGAAATATTATATTATTGTGTGTATTTTAGATACATAAAATACCTGACATCCTATCTGAAATATACTGTTGCTATAATGTCAACTGACAAGCCATTTCAAGCTTTTAAGATCTATCTAAAAACATTGAGCACTAGTAAAATCTACTTTGAAATTAGCATATTTGTGAAAAATCTTATTAATACACGGCTATTTTTGAATTGCTCACAAATTGGTGTATAAATGACATCTACTAGCAGGAGCTAACTGGACCGTGCTAACCAGCCAATCCTTGAGCCTGTGGTTAGTTAGTACACAACTTTTCTGGTGCATGAATGGTCAACAGAGTAAAAACCAGAGAGACATCAGCAATTAGCCAGAATACCAGAAGATACCAAATGTTGCAGAAAACATACAAGTGCAGGCACATGCACATACGTTCTCTCAGTGGGAAGTGGTGATGGTGACTGGAGGCAGGTTGTGGGCTCATCGACTGGATGCTCAGATGGACTTATGTCCAGGGTAATACGGCCAGACAGATGAGTGGGCTGGTGTAAACAGTCAGAGCGGATCTTTGGCAGCACAGCGACTGCAATGTAACACAAAGCAATGATCGCTTCTCAAAGATGCCCATTAGCCCCAAAGCTTGCTGTTACATTAGAGCTCTGCCTTGAAAAGGCATCCTCAGTAATAGGACGGCGCTCAATCGGGTGCAATTCATTAGTCCATCCCTAGCGAGGCAGCGTGACCGCTACATGTACGATATTGTGCCTTTAATGTCCCCCACACTGTAATCAAGATAAACACACATGTGTGTCAAGACATCCTTTACTATGCACCTAATTAAGTCACTTAGGATAAATGTACACAAACAATGCAATAAACACACACACACACACACACACATGCTTGTGCACCTGCACATACATGCTAAGAATGCAGATAAAATGGCACACAAACAAGGTAACACTTTACAATAACAGTCCGTAAATAATCATGTACTAATACTTAAAGTAAATATTATTTTAATATGAACTAATGATTAGTTAAGGCATGTAAAAATCAAGAACCAACCTCAACTATGTAATTTGTCATCATATGAATTCATGTGTGTGTAACAACCACCTTGACTATATGTTAGTAAATGTTTTCTACAGTAGTTAATTAAATAATGAACATTTTGAGGTAAGTTTTCTCACAATTCATATCACTCATGTCATAGTTAAGGTAAGTTCTTGAATAGTAACCTACATGTTTAACTCATCATTAGTTCATATTAAAGTAATATTTTATTTAGGTATTAGCACACAATTATTCATGTACTGATTTTATAAAGTGTTACCACAAATGATAACTGCTTTGTTTTTAATAAATTAATAATTTATTAAAGGGATAGTTCACCCAAAAATGAAAATTCTGTCATTAATTACTTACCCTCATGTCGTTCCAAACCTGTAAAACCTTCGTTCATCTTTGGAACACAAATTAAGATATTTTTGATGAATTCCGAGAGCTTTCTGACCCTCCCATAGACAGCAAGGATCCTTACACAATCAAGGCTCAGAAACGTAGCAAGGAGATCGTTAAAATAATCCAATATGACATCAGTGGATCAACCGTAACTTTACGAAGCTACGAGAATACTTTTTGTGTGCAAAGAAAACAAAAATAATGACTTTATTCAACAATTTGTCTCCTCCGCATCACCCTGTAGCGCCATCTTGGAGAGTATCACATATGTAAACAATGTATGTTGTTCTGTGTCAGCAGCACTGTATGCGGATACGCTCTCAGATTGCATCAAAAATATCTTACTTTGTGTTCCGAAGATGAACGAAGGTTTTACAGGTTTGAAACGACATGAGGGTGAGTAATTAATGACAGAATTTTCAGTTTTGGGTGAACTATCCCTTTAATTTCTAAACATATTCTGAGTTCTGCATTAAGCTGACTGGTTCCAGCTTCTGATACTTATGTTGATTTTTATTACCACATGCCACTTAGAATAAGCCTAGATTGTCCTGTTGAAAGAAAAGACATAATCATGTAACACTGAGCAGGTTTGATGTGCTTTACATGACACCATTTTCGACTAAAACAGAAAACTTTTAATGCATTTTAGGCATTTATTTACACTGAACAAAATTATAAACGCAACACTTTTGTTTTTGCCCCCATTTTTCATGAGCTGAACAATGGTGTTTTGGGGGGCTGAAAACGCAAACTTTTGAAAACAGGTTTGATACCATTGTGGAATACACTTGTTAAGTACTTTACTCAGTTACTCCTTTATGTAACCATAGCTTTCAGCCAGAAGCAGATATCGTCAGTTGGTACCCAACCTTCCTTGTGTGTTTCGACCTTGGGTTAAAGATTTTTTGCACCCTGACAATATGTATGCAGGTGTCCCCTTTTGACCACAGAGCTTGTAGTATGGGTCATCCCTCAACCCCCATGTGTGCAGATGAGACCGTGAAAGAAGGGTGTCATACTCGGAGCGAAGCAGGAAGGAGATGCGGTAGGGCTCCAGTCTCCATAACTCTGCCCATGTGACCTTGTGATTTGTCCATGCTCCCTGGGATGCTTGTTCCACTGCTTTGGACAAACGCCTCTGTTCCTCTTGAGCAAGGATTTCTGTCTGGACCATGCCTCGTTCATTTTCCTCTTGATACCTTCTACAACTGTTAAGGGGAACTCACAGACTGTGAGGAGCCAAATAAGCCTAGGCAGAATCCTGTGCTTGTACAGCCAGGATTTGCATTTTCCAGTGAGTCCGGACCTGTCGATCTTCTTCAACCATTCTTCGGTTTGCTTCACAGCATCTGCGACATTGGCACCATCTTTCAGTGATGCATTGAACCACTTTCCCAAGGCTGTCCTCAATGGATGGAATGACCTCACCTTGAACTTGGAGGTCAAACTTACTAGTGACCCTTCCTGATCCCCAGCGTAGTTAGTAGCCTAGTGTAAACTACAAAAACACGAATTTGTGAAAATGGTGACGTCATGTGCATGCATATTACATGTTCTGTCTATAGGTAACTAGTAGCCTGGTATTCATATACATGCAATTGCCTAAACACACAAGAAAAATGATCATGGAATCCTTTGGAAGTGTAAAATGAATGAAGGACAATGTCATGAACAACAAGTCTGATTGAACCCTATTGCATGTTTTGAGATTACTGGATGATCTTGGGAATGGAACAAATGAAAATCCATTAAATAGCCACTCTGGATGACTAGTATCCGAATTACACCTACCATAACAACACCTTTTTTCTAAAGTTAAACACATTTGCAGAACAAATGAGGTTTGTATGTGCCTGACAGTTCAGTAAAGCTTAATGGACAAGACTTTTTAGCTCAGCGTTGTGCAATATATATTCCATTTATTTATTTATTACATTTTAAAATATATTAAAACAGAAGAGTAATTGTAAATAGTAAAAATATTTCACAATATTACTGTTTTTACTGTGATTGTAATATTACTGTGAAAGTAAATATCAAACCGTTATTTCACAGTGAAAATGTGCTGTCAGAGTTTCACTGCAATATCAAGAGGCCGCTGGGCTGTGTGGACTGAACTGTCTGCTGTAATTGAGTTGTGGAACTGAGGAGAGCCTGTTTGCCAGCTGTCAGTCTTCACTGCACATTCTCTATCACTCTCTCCATCACATACACAAACTCATACGGACAGACCTGCGTGCTTTTTTCCATAATGCTCTGAGTAACATCAGTCCACATGAACGGGGCCCAAGTATTATCTGAACTGACAGAGTAACAGACCAAGTGTGTATGGATTCACCTGCTGTGAAAATGAACATGGCGTTGTTTGCCTGTGTATGTCGAGGAAATTTTAAATTTTAAGTTATGCAATTTTGGTACATGCATTTTTCTTCTCTCTGTGGTTGTTACACTTGCAAACATGGATCACTTATGTATACAGATGCGTTATGACCAGTCCAATATGTTTCAACAATTATTGGCTGCATTATCGCAGCAGTAAGAGGAATTTGAACAACTCCGTCTGTATATTATAATATGCTGATATATGACCCAACCTCACAACACCCCGGTGGCAACTGATTGATGCAACTGCACTTGCCAAGTGTCCAATCACAGTTCATCATCCTTATGCCGACCTTGCGTTTGTGTGCCAGCTGTGACCGTGGTGGATGTGTTTAGAAAGCAGCCTCCTCATTGGCCGAGATGAGTCATGGTTGTCTTGGTGAGGCAGTAATTGACAGCGCTGTAAGCGAGTGAGAGATACTGACAGTGATTTTTGTGGCTTGAAGTGACCAACAGCTGTTGCTCTAAAGGGGAATGAGCATATCTTTATTAAAATGTGCTGCAGTAACCTCTTTAAATGCTGCAAAAGTCGCATTGTCGATTTGACATCAACAGATTAGACTGTTTCCAAATAGACTAAAGAGACAATTATATAGTAATATACATATAAATATATTCTGATATTTTGAAATGACGCTGTTCCAAGGTTGACTGGCACTGTATTGTGAAACATGCATGATCCTGAATATTCATATATGTGTATGGCTCTGTACCTTGAGTGGTTTTGAGCTGTGGTGGTGCAGTAACCTTTATATACAGATTGGCTCTGATCTCAATCACATGCTCCCCTATTTTCGTCGGTTCTTCTTCCTCCAGAGGAATCAGCAGCCTCTTTTGGCTTCCCCCATTAACACAGTCTCTGCCAAATCGGTGATTTTTGTGGCTTGAAGTGACCAACAGCTGTTGCTCTAAAGGTGAATGAGCATATCTTTATTAAAATGTGCTGCAGTAACCTCTTTAAATGCTGCAAAAGTCGCATTGTCGATTTGACATCAACAGATTAGACTGTTTCCAAATAGACTAAAGAGACAATTATATAGTAATATACATATAAATATATTCTGATATTTTGAAATGACGCTGTTCCAAGGTTGACTGGCACTGTATTGTGAAACATGCATGATCCTGAATATTCATATATGTGTATGGCTCTGTACCTTGAGTGGTTTTGAGCTGTGGTGGTGCAGTAACCTTTATATACAGATTGGCTCTGATCTCAATCACATGCTCCCCTATTTTCGTCGGTTCTTCTTCCTCCAGAGGAATCAGCAGCCTCTTTTGGCTTCCCCCATTAACACAGTCTCTGCCAAATCGTTTGCAATGATTTGAATATGTTATCACTGCAGCTATACTCAATTTGCAGCTGCAGGCTGCAGAGAGTGAGAGACACTCCTGAGAAGAATTTGAATAATTATTGCAACATTGATCCAAATAAATATAGGTATCACTCTATAGACACATCTTTCACTCTATGTTCCTCTGATACATGACAGGAACTGGAATCATATAGTCATTGAGCTCCACCTACTGTTGATGAGATGTTTATAAAACAACTTGTCAGATGATGATGATGATGACATCAATAACAACAGGGTTAGGGTAGGAACTGTAATTAACTGTACCAATAAAAATCAAATATCAGCCAAAATGTATATCTAATAGCTATTATAATGCACACAATATTATATAACACGTTTGGACTGGATTAATTATTGATTGATAGCAATGATATAGGACAACATATTTCTACCATAGCAGCATTGTTATTTTTTTTCTAAGCAGCACAATTAGAATATGAAAATCAGTTATCTAATTTTTGTACTTGATTTGAATTCCTACTTTCATTTTTGTTTTAGTCTGACAAACCATTAAAACTCACATATACAGATTTTACTAATAAGGGCACAAATAATGCTCAAATACAGGAGGATTTATCCTTTCTGGCAATGGCCAACGCTTCAAATGGTCAACCTGCAGCTCCGTCTGCTGGCTTGGCTGTTGCTGTACAATCACTGTATTGGGTGTTTTCACTGGCAGCACCACCTAGTGTTTCGACTGAGATTCAATGAAGACGCTGAGCTTTCACGTTTTATTTATGGGCCATTCCACCGAATGGGTGCCATTTCTGTCCCCAGGACATTATATGTACAAATATGCATGAAAATTAACTATACAATACATTTTATTATTAAGCAAAGTGTCCTGCACATTAATCTAACTGCAAATGTAAAATATATGATTGAAAAAATATATATATATACTAAAACACTGAAAAATAGCATTTGGTAGATGTCCCCAGTCTCTAACGCTACATTTTAACATGAAATATAATGTTTAAAATCCTCCGGAAATCATTTTTATTTTGCATTTTTGTGTACCCCCATATCCCATCTGTGCTTTAAATACATTTAGGCTATTTCAAAATGAATCTATTATATTTTAGATAAAATACACCTTTTAGTCGTGTCCCCAGGTTGGTTTTCACTCAGTCCTGTTACCCTAACTTCTCTACATTTTGGCCTTCTCTCCACAATGAGACAATGCTTTTGCCCAGAGAAAACCTATGGTTGTTCCTGCATTGCTGGTTAATATTACGTTCCTGCAAGTATGACAGAAAATGTACGTGCAGTTTCTGTCCTGTGGCATGTATTAGACCCATACATGGAATGGCATTTGAGTGTAACCTGTGCTGTAAGAAAACAATATTCACAGAAAAAAAAGAAAAAGTTTATTATTTTTGTATGTTAATTTTAATTTAATATTTTTCATTTATATCTTATCTCACAAGCCGTCCTCTACCCCTAAATATAACCCTAACAAAAACTTTTGCAGACCACTAGATTTAAACATGATTTGGCTTGATTTTATTTATTTATTTATTTTTTGTTTACCAGTGAGTTCAGCTCACTAGTTAATATTCAACACTCTTCACTACCTCAGTGAGGGCATTAACACCTCACATGTGTAGTCAAACCTATATACACTATAATAGATACTCATTCCTGTTACTAAATCGTTTTTTCTTTAAAGAGGACCTATTATGCAAAAATCACTTTTATAAGGTGTTTATAAGGTTTGAAGACAGTTGTGTGGCTGCAGTGTGTGAAAACAACCAGCCTATAATGGTAAAATCCACCCACTAATTTTTTTAATAATCCCAATAAATCAGTCTCTCAGAACAAGCAATTCCAGATTTCTGCCTAGGTACACATCACCATAGGGAAAAAGTCCTGCCCATTTGTGAAGCTCTCTGCCCTAGACACAGCATAGACACAGGCCTGAGTGAGAAGTAGCAGTCCGCCATTACTGGAGATATACAATGTCAGCGCCAAAGAGTCAATACAAGTGTTGTGTTTTGGGATGTACCAATGAACATAGTAGTCTCCATAGACTCCCTCCATCTGAGCCGCTAAGGACACTGTGGTTAAGTTTAAGTTTAGGGATCAATAACAACGCTTTGTGCGAGAATGTCAGATCCAGACAAAGTAAGCGCTTCGTATTTTGTTTTCAACTTGCCTTTCTGAAAGTGCTTTTTGGCACTCTGTAAGGCTAATGTTGCTAAAGCTATCGTCTCTGACTGTTTTCACTGATGCTGCCTTCATGTGCTACCAGAACGATCGTAAATAGGAATGTGGTAGTTTAAAAAATGCATATGAAAGCACTGTGAATCGATCACTTGAGAGTTTCTGACAGTTTCAGTGCGTTAGATTGTTTGTTTGTTTGTTTTTTTAGATTGTTTGTTGTTGCCTGTGTGCTGGCTGGAGCATTGGCTCTTGAATCTCCGCCCTCTTCTGAAAAGGGGGCCGGGAGCACCAGTTAATTTGCATTTAAAGGGACAAAGACAAAAACGGCGTTTTTTGGCTCATACCCTAAAAGTGGCAACTTATACAGTAAGGCTATAAAAAATGATCTGTGGGGTATTTTGAACTAAAACTTCACATACACACTCTGGGGACATCAGAGACTTATTTTACATCTTATAAAAACGGGCATAATAGGTCCCCTTTAAAATAAATAAATAAAGTTAAACCACTGTTTTTTAAATTAAGTTTGGTCCGTCATTTATCCCATTGTTTAATAAATTGCATCATAGAAAATTGATAAGCTTGAGGTTTGAGTCACCTTAAAATGAAAAAATGGGTTCCCTTTCGATACTTCACTCGTACTGCGTCTTGCTAGACACATATGGGAAAAAAGCCTTTTTTCTCCTGAACTGAAGCCTGCGACGAAGCCCGCCAAAGCCCGCCAGAATGGGCGGGGCATCTGACTATATAAGCGGGCGCTCGCCACAGGATTTACAGATTTTTCTCCTTCAGCGACGACTCTACGTCTCAAGCTGATCCGAAGCCGCTCGCCGCTTGACACGCCTTCGCAGCTGCAATCGGGACCTCTCAGCTCGGCTGACCTGCTTCTCTGCCGCTCCAGCGATGCAGCAGTTCCGGTCCGGTTCCCCTGCCGCCATCCGGCAACTTCTAAAAGAGCTTCTAAAAGAGCATTGGCGTTGTTGCAAATGCCGCGCCGTTATTGCGGTTCGTGGGGGTTCCCCCTGCATGCCGATGGCGGCCACACGGAGTGTGTTTCCTGCTTGGGGAAATCCCATGCGGAAGCTGCGCTCACGGGAGCTAATTGCTCTCATTGCAAGAGCTTTAGTCTCGCCTCTCTCCGCTCACGGATCGCGTTCTTTTCAGAGAGCGACTCCGCCCCCCGTGCCCCCTCCCGTTTTCTTCCTCCCAGGGACCTGTGAGGAAAAAACAGCGGGGCAAAGGGGTCGAGCGATCGGCTACGAGCAAGCTCACGCCGGCCCAGATCCCGCGTGCCTCGCTCTTGCCGCAGAGAGAGTATACCCCCGTCCTTTTCTCCCGGTCTGAACAGCGTCCCTCTGCTGGTGCGAGCGACCTGATCTCATTCGGGGGAAGTGGAGACGAGCTGCTCGACGACAGCATGTCATTAGCAGTGTCGGATGCAGAGGAGCTGTTGGGCTCGAAGAATGACCCCACCCCCTCACCATCATCCGTGCCCAGCGCCACCAAAGACGGGACGGATACCGAGCTTCTCCGTATCCTCTCCAAGGCGGTCGAAGAGCTGGGTTTAGAGTGGTCCCCACCAGAGGAGCCCTCTCGCAGCCATCTGGATGAATGGTTCCTGCCGGGGCGCCGCCAGGCCCCTCGTCAGCGTACTTCTCCGTTTTGCCCGGAGGTCCATGACAAGCTCACCAGATCGTGGCGCGCTCCCTACTCCGCCCGCCTCCGTACTGCCTCTTCATCCGCCCTCACCTCCATCGACGGCGCTGAAGAAAATGGGTACGATAAGCCACCTCCCCTAGATGAGTCAGTGGCCGCGCATCTCTGCCCGCTCTCGCTGGACGCGCCTACTCCTCAGCTGGACAGGCGGCTTCGGCGCTTCATTCTATGGTGGTCCTCCAGGTCTTCCAGGCCAAAATCCTCGCATCCTCCGAGTCTGGCCTGGACCCCGCTACCCTCAGGGATCTGAGGAGCGCGACGGACCTGGCTCTACGCACCACCAAAACCACCGCCCAGGCGATTGGGAGATCGATGGCCAGCCTTGTGGTGCTCGAGC
>NW_015540887.1:1018288-1018775 GCF_001515605.1 Sinocyclocheilus anshuiensis
AGACGCTACCCTCCTCCTAAGCGCCAGGGACCCCGACCCAAGATTGCGTTGGACCCAGCGCCTCAGGCGTCATCCTGATCCACGAGACAGGAAGGGGATGGGGTCAGATCTCGCCACGGCCGGACCGCCCCTCAAGCAGCCTCTCTTACACCTCTTGACCCTCTTGACAGCTCCGGGTAAATAGGGAAATGTGTTTTGTGCGAACAACGGGCCCGTTCATGCGCCCAAGGCGCCCAAGCCTGTGATAGCAGAAAAAATAATAAAACACAAACATTTTCAAAAAGAGAGCAAACTTCCTCTTCCATCACTCATATGTGTTCTGCCCCCGTGCGGCCAGTCACCCGAGTTAATTCAACCCCTCGTCACGCGGGCCGAGGCCTGGCAGGCCATACCCGGAGTGTCGAGATGGGTTATGGGGATAATAATACGAGGATATTCACTCCAATTCACTCGAAGACCCCCGTGCTTCAGCGCCGTGGTCCCCACG
>NW_015540887.1:1020148-1040027 GCF_001515605.1 Sinocyclocheilus anshuiensis
TGGAAGCGGGACCTCTCAGCACGGCTACCCTGCTTCTCTGCCGCCAGGCCCCTCGTCAGCGTGCTTCTCCGTTTTTCCCGGAGGTCCACGACGAGCTCACCAGATCGTGGGGCGCTCCCTACTCCGCCCGCATCCGTACTGCTTCTTCATCTGCCCTCACTTCCATAAACGGCGCTGAAGAAAAAGGGTACGATAAGCCACCTCCCCTAGATGAGTCAGTGGCTGCGCATCTCTGCCCGCCCACGGCCATCGGCTGGAGAGCAAAGGCCACTCACCCGTCTAAGCCGTGTAGGACCACTTCAGCTCTCGCTGGACGCGCCTACACCTCAGCTGGACAGGCGGCTTCGGTGCTTCATTCTATGGCGGTCCTCCAGGTCTTACAGGCCAAAATCCTCGCATCCTCGGAGTCTGACCTGGACCCCGCTACCCTCAGGGATCTGAGAAGCGCGACGGACCTGGCTCTACGCGCCACCAAAACCACCGCCCAGGCGATTGGGAGATCGATGGCCAGCCTTGTGGTACTCGAGCGCCATTTATGGTTGACGCTGACGGAGATGAAGATGCGCCGACTCAGCAGCCTGCGAAACCAGCACCTGCCGCCTCCGCTGTTCAGCCCGCTAAAGCACAGCAGACACGGGGACGCTCTCGCTCGGCCAGACGCTACCCTCTTCCTAAGCGCCAGGGACCCCGACCCAAGATTGCGTTATGCCGCCCCCGCTGTTCAGCCCACTAAAGCGCAGCAGACGCGGGGACGCTCTCGCTCGGCCAAACGCTACCCTCCTCCTAAGCGCCAGGGACCCAAGATTGCGTTGGACCCGGCGCCTCAGGCTTCATCCTGATCCGCGAGACAGGAAAAGGATGGGGTCAGATCTCGCCACGGCCTGACCGCCCCTCAAGCAGCCTCTCTTACATCTCTTGACACCCCGTTCAGCTCCGGGTACAGATGGAAATGTGTTTTGTGCGAACAACGGGCCCGTTCATGCGCCCAAGCATTCAACCGCTGTGATAGCGGGAAAAATAATAAAACACAAACATTTTCAAAAAGAGAGCAAACTTCCTCTTCCATCACTCGTACGTGTTCTGCCCCCGTGCGGCCAGTCACCCGAGTTAATTCAACCCCTCGTCACGCAGGCCGAGGCCTGGCAGGCCATTCCCGGAGTGTCGAGATGGGTTATGGGGATAATAAAGCGAGGAATAGTAGACGCCATCTCGCTAGCATACTCTTCCTTGGTCCGCTGCCGAGCCATTGGTTCGTTTTTTAAGCCCTGCACGAACCAATGGCCATGCAGTTTCACTGCGTGAATGAAATAGGCTTCAGTTCAGGAGAAAAAAGGCTTTTTTCCCATATGCGTCTAGCAAGACGCAGTACTCGTTCCCGTATCTCAGGGAACGGAGGTTACGTTAGTAACCGAGTACGTTTCTGTACTTTAGAAAAATACACCTTGTGTAGATAAATAGTGATTATTTTATGAAAAAAGATTATTCTTTTTGACCATGAAACCAACAATTTCTTTAAAATAAACACCTGGCTGAGGGAAAAAATGAAGGTATTTGTTGACATATTTTTAAACATGCTTTTTAGAAGACATAAACTGAGGTAACAGGACTGAGAAAAATGCATCCATCATCCACTTTAAAACCGTTAAAAAAATAAAAAAATTAAAACGTTTAATTTAAAAGTTACCTGAGATTGACCAATAAAGATTTTGATCAGTTATGTGTATTACTAGATTCAGTGTTAAAAAAGCCAAACGCTAAAAAAAATTTATTAAATTAAAATAATAATAATATTAATATTTTTTTGGAAGAGTTTTGGAAGCAAATGGCACCCATTCGGTGAAATGGCCCTTATTCATTTATTTATTGGAAAATGAATGTTTAAATTTAGTAGATAGATAGATAGATAGATAGATAGAATAGGCTAAAAATCTGGTTTTGGCTCAGAATGTGCAAACAATGTGTTAGCTTATGCGGATACTTGCACTGCATAGGTTTGCCAGTAGAGGTCAGTGAATGAAAGCAGATTTAAAAAAAAATTTTTTTAACAGTTAAAAAATATTTCAAGCAAGAGAAGAGCAGTCTTTAATTCCACAAAACACTATTAGTGTTTTGCATTAATAGAATAGAACAGGGTCTTTAGTACCACACGACTTGGGTCTTTGGAAATTATTAGAATTAAATTCTGAAAATAATTTCAAGCATGCCATGTAGGTATTTGCCAGTTTCTGTTCTGACTGGTTTGTGACTTTCATTCTTTCTCACATACACATTTGTTTTTCTATCATGCAGGGGTCTTTGTTCAGACTAAGCTAAAATGATTTTCTATTCTCTACCCTTAAATCTAACCCTCACAGAAACCCTTTTTGCATTTTCAAAAGGTCTAGTATGTTTATGAAGCTGTATTCCTTGTGGAAACTGTTGATTGTTCCCCACAGTGTGGGTAATTTCAGGTTTTATTATCCTTGTGGGGACAGTTGGTCCCAACAATGCAGGAAAAACCTGACTCAGGCACCCACACACCGGTTTTTAAGTTTTATGGGGACTTTCCATAGGCATAACAAACTATTCTATCCCCCTAAACTAACCCTACCCCTCACACAAACTTTCTGCGTTTTTACATTTTTAATAAAACATTGTTCAGTATGTTTTTAAAGCTATTTTAATTATGAGGACTCAGAAAATGTCCTCTTAAAACAGGTTTATGTTGTTAAACCAGTGTAACACCTGGTTAAACAACAATACAAATTTGGCCCTCATAAATCACGTAAACATGAACACACACACATTTTCATTTTCCCATCACAGTTCTCTAAAACTACTCAACTAAATGAGAGCCAAAGTTCAGGTTAACATTAATTTGATCAAATGTATGTGTTGAGGTTGTGCTGTGAAATGACAAACACATTAAATGGCAGATGAAGTCATCAAGTGCTGATCGCACGGCCGTTTCGAAAAAGTGAAGAGGTACAGGAAACATCTATTATTAAAGTCCTGAGCAGGTACGAAGACAGCTCTATGGAGACATAATGTCTCTCCGTGCAATTACTTATTTATTATATCTTTATTCTGAAGAGCATTTGTTCACTTCCATACAACGTCATAAAGAATTCCATTTTATTTTGGCCGGAGTAAGCGGCCCGCAATCACTGTCATAACATCAGCTCTCAGAGCACCAAAAACTAATCATCTCAGGGCCATATCTGCTCACTCGGCCCTAAAACGCTGCTTAGTGCACTGATTAAAAACACACTGAGTCTCGGTTCATTCGATTAGGTTCACCTGCGACCTCTTTCCATTGCGTCATGAACATATACGGATCTGTGCAACAATACGAGAGGAGCTGAAGCATGCGAGAAACTCCATCAGCAGTGCCAAGTGACAGATGAGTTCGCCCGTGGACATGACGTTCCCCTCGGCCTTTCATTTCTCTGCCGGACCACACATGCTGATTCTTCAAGAGAGAGGGAGTCAAGAGAGTCTGACACTAATAGACATGTACGTCATTGATTAGCAGAGAATACAGCTCTCTTTCTTCTTCCGGTTTCCTCCTTCAGAATCCCATTTCTGCTCTTTACTCCTCTCAGTCTCAAGTATCTTAAATCTTACCAGGCTTGTGGAGAATCTGTAACTTGAGGTGAGCTCTTTATTGACTGCAAAGGCAGGTCCCGAAGGATAGTGGACCATGCCTGCACACTTTACCCTGTGTGTGTTTAGTTCGCAGACTGCTGTAATAACCTTTGAAACTTCAGCACGAGGCTTAGTGAAGTACAATATTAAAGCTGAATGATATTAACATAAATCTTCTCAGTGTTTGAGATCATTTTTTTGTCCCTAAAATGCCTGGAGATGTCTTTGACTGAAACATTCTCACAAGCACAAAATGTTTTCACAATGTTGTATCTTGGTTATAGTTGGCGCAGCTTTTTGAAAATGTCCTAGGAAAATGTTGCCAAAACATGATGTGCAGTTTATGTATTTGGATTAGTAAAAATGACCAAACTGCAACTTTGGTTACATTTATTCGCTATTTTCCCATTGCTTTCCATGCAAACATGCACTAGAGGGACATCTTTTGCACATTTTCTTAAAAAAAAAAAAGTAAACCCAGAACAAAGAATTTATGGGACATTTTACAGGTTGTAAATAACATCAAATGTATATTTTATTTAACGTGTGTTTGTTTGTTTATTGTTTATTTATACTGTGGCTAATCAGTGGCAACAACCAAATATTTTACTTGTAAATTGTGATTATTCATATCTTTGTAAATGGAAGATACGTTTTGAATAGACACTCTTCTCACAGCAAGTTGTATCACTAAAACATGAAAAATGACATACAAGAATAATGTCATAATAATACTAGTTACCTACAGGTAAGGCGGGATAAAAATGGAGTGTTGATAAAGTCAGCTGTTCTGAGGTACTTGGATCAAATGTAATGTTGACATAATTTGAGGAAATATAAAGTGACAATGCAGGAGTCTCATGTTTCTTTCTCACTAATACTGTTTATTTTAAACACCTTTCTTTGAAAAATGAATGTGACAAAAGCAATCTGACATACTCGTTGGACACGGTAATGGAAGATTTGAAGATGTCACCTACTAACAACATCATAACGATGTTTGTATAAGATATGTGCTATGTATAAAAACAAAACAAAACCTATATAGGGCAAAATAGAGCGAAAAATCAAACTTACCATGAAAAAAGCAGAATAGCTAACTGGAATGGCTAATTAAGACAAGCAAATTAAGTCCAGTGTGCTGGACTCAGATGTTAACCAAAAAGAGCAAGGAAACTCAGGCAATCTAAATGATTTAAGCCTGGCATCTGTTGGGATTTTAATTTGTCGCTCTGTGTTGGAAATCCGGTGATTTGGTGTGTTTAAATCACCCCTCCTTCCTCCACACAAATCCCTCCCCCGATGCTAAATCTCTAATCTAAATGCTGATTGAAATAGATCATCATAACATACTGTATACAGAATTTAACAGGGAGTGGATGGTCATGCCAGCGGCGTCAGAGAAAGCACCAACCAACGGCAAAAGCTTATGCACACATCTACTTCCCTACCAGTATGCAAACACACCAAAAACCGCATGATTAATCTGCTATGCTTTTTTAAAACCTTCAGGGACAAACTGCATCGTTTCTGTCTGGTTTTGCATCTGTGCACTTCATGATCTGAGGTCAGATTTCTGTGATTTGGTGTGTTTAAATCACCCCTCCTTCCTCCACACAAATCCCTCCCCCGATGCTAAATCTCTAATCTAAATGCTGATTGAAATAGATCATCATAACATACTGTATACAGAATTTAACAGGGAGTGGATGGTCATGCCAGCGGCGTCAGAGAAAGCACCAACCAACGGCAAAAGCTTATGCACACATCTACTTCCCTACCAGTATGCAAACACACCAAAAACCGCATGATTAATCTGCTATGCTTTTTTAAAACCTTCAGGGACAAACTGCATCGTTTCTGTCTGGTTTTGCATCTGTGCACTTCATGATCTGAGGTCAGATTTCTGAGGTCAGAGAGATCAGCGGGCATAGACACGTGCTGCGAGTGCTGGTGAGCCAAGCGGGGGGTTTTAGACACATTACACAGCCATCAGAGTCACAGTGCCTGAACTTACCAGACTTTTCCTGAAGCCTGAGCTCTCAAGGGCATGTTTACAGTTTTATGACTGTGGAGTTCTTAATAATGAAATATGGTGCTGTTTAGAAATTTATGAGGACCCCACCAGGCTGAATCATGTACTGCTTTGTACATGACCAAGGACCAACACAGGTTGCCTATTAACACGCCATTTTGTTTACATTGCAAAGAACAGCAGACTGATGATGTACAGTATGAGAAACCACTGGTGTGTATTTTAAAACAATGTAAGTACATGGAACAAGTATCTGCATTAAATGTGTTTATAGAGTGCATTAGTGCCTTCCCACTTTTCAGTGGCGCTGATTCCAGAAGTATTTTCCCATTCATTTTTCCCATAGGGATTTTAAAAAAGTATTTGATAAAGCATTATGAACCATTAGGAGCCATGTACCAGCCAGGTGAATCACAACATTGTAAACTTTATTTGAAGTAAAAAGGTAGAATACTCTGTATTTAACAGCTTTATTGTGGGAAATAACTACTATCCCATAAAGCATTGCGAATAACAATCAAATAAAAAAAGGTGAAATATAAAACTTCATAGTTAAAGTAGTTGATTGTATCTATAGAAACAATATATTTAAGCTTATTGCAAATTTAGTTTATATACAATTACAAATATTTAAGTATTTTGAGAGTGTAGAGAGATATCAGCTTGATTCCAGTATGGTTCTTCATGTGTTCCCTGCAGAGCTCTTTTGGTGCGATTTGCTGGCTGCAGCTCTCTTATTGGTAGGAATTTCTGCACAGCATGATGAATAATGTAGCTTTTCATCACAAATTCCACTGTTAAAGGAATAGTTCACCCAAAAGGGAAAATATGCTGTTAATTTACTCGCCCTTAGTGGTTTTTAATGTTTTTAATGAATAACCAAGGACCACAGCTAAAAACCTTCTTTACTTACTGTTCAGCTGAGGAAAAAAAGTCACCTACATGGCCTGAGGGTGAGTAAATTAACAGCATATTTTCATTTTTGGGTGAACTATCCCTTTAAAATTAGTTTAAATAAAATGGCAAACAGAAGGCTTCAACAAAAGCATAACGTATACAGTATAACAACCTTAGAGCTCACAACAGGTCTGTTTTTAGATACTTAAGTAATCGTTAAAAATCTGTTTTCCTAGAGAAAATGAATGTTGAAAGTTTTGAAAGGTTAGGAACCCAACTGTTTCACTCTAATGTAAAAAAAAAACTTTAGTGTAATGCAGCATAAATAGATTTCTGTCATGACAGCTCTCTGAGAGTTTAGCATGGTAATGTACATGATACAGGACTTGGTGGAAAAGATCTGCTGAGCTGCTGCTGCAGCAGATCAAGTACCGAGACTTGATCCGAGGCTACTGCTGATTCATCCACAACATGCTGCTGTGAGCATGTAAGAAATACTGCTACTGTACATATAATAATCATATATATGAAATAACTCCCATAATATACATGGACTTACCCCGTAGCAGATCTATACAGGTGGAGCTGGGGAAGGTGGAGGGTTTCTGAAGCGCACTGCAACTGCTGCAGCAAGAACTAGCTGAGTATTTGGCTCATTGGCTGCTGATGTGAAAAGAAACCAATCAGCTGTGCCATGTGAATGATGTAATTATATCAGATTGAGTTAGAAACTATCGGCCTGCCCCATCTGTATTTTATATTTGCATTTTTACAATTTTATAAAAAAAAAATTTCATACATTTAGCTTTCTATACCTATTATGATCTCTGAGATGAAGCAATAATATGTACTTTTATTAACTCCACAAATGAGTGCAAGTTCAACTTAATTTATTTATTTATTGTTTTTTTTTTTATTTATTTTAATAATTGTGATTAATAACTTAATTCCCAGTTAAGAACTACAAATCCTTAAAATCAAATTCTGATCAATTATTATAATTAGATAATTCAATTATTAATAATGGTTCTTAATTATTATCAATGTTGGTCTCTCATTGTTTAATAAAAAGGATTTATTTAAAAAATAAATATTTTTTGTAACATTATAATGGTCTTTACTGTCACTTGCAGAATAAAAGTATTTGTGCGTTTTTATATATATATATATAAAAATATATTTTTTATCCCAAGCAACAAATCAGCATATCAGAATGATTTTTGAAGGATCATGAAGATACACACACACATTATTTTTAAACTGTAAAAATAGTTCACAATATTACTGTTTTACCTGTACTTTTAATCTTAATTATTCAAACATTTTCATAAATAGTATATGTGTAGCTATATACATATTACAAGAATGATATTTTTTTTCTTCTCTGAATAACAGAAACAAATCTTAGCCTTGACCCCTGAATTTTTCCAAGAAAAATATTGAATTCCATTTACTCACTTCCATTTACTTGCCATTTAGCAGATGCTGTTCTACAAAGCGGTTTATGGAGCATTAATTGCATGTACAGTCCCTTGGGCTGAACTGGGCTGAAGTGCCTTGATCAAAGGCACACTGCTGATATAGAGCATGATTATCACAGTAGCTTTAGCTCCCTTGTCACCTTCAAATTAACCTTTATTTGTGTTAGCAGCCTAGTCCATCAACCATTAGGAATACATGACCTGGATCACACTTTAATCAGTCAGCTCACGTTCCTGCCGCTGTCGTCATATATCACACACTGCTGCACAAGTCGCTGATGAAGTCACAGTCGAAACAAAACCTAAATTAAAGCCCTTCGATTCCAAAGCCATTTCTCAACCCCTTCATTCTTGGTTGCCATGGCGCTAACATTTAGGAGCATGATGACTTACAGCTCATGGCCTCGTGTGCAGGGCGATCTGTGATGAAGCCAGTGAACAGAGCATCATTAGAAAGGGATAAACCGCTTTCCCTGCTGATGACACAGTCCACTCAACAGCCTCTAGGGAATCAGAGATAAGAGCAGTAATAATAAGAAAGAAATCCTTTAATGACAGCATGGGTCACACAAAAGACCAACATTAAGTAAATACCGTGAATAGCACACACACAGTGGCATTCAAAGCATGATCTCATTTGAGGGTTTCCCTGTAAGTTCCCTGACAGTTTCAGTATCAAAATACATCACTGATCTTTGACACGAGACAAAATGTGTTACACAACATAACCTGCCATTAGTTTTGAAAACAGCAGCATTTCCATTTAAACTGAATCAGAGATAATTAATAGAATATCCTCATTTCATTTTCGCATTACTTGATCAAAATGATGACACTCACTATATATATATAGACATATGTTAAATACTATACCATTAAGATTTTCTTTTTCAGAAACCTATGACAAATATAAAGAAAAGGACATCATATATGTAAAATATAATTTTTGTAACATCATAAATCAACATAAAACATAAATATTTTAAATATAATTTTTTATAAAAAATCTTACTGACCCTAAACTTTTGAACAATGTATATAAATAATTACACATTATAAACTGTACAGTATATAAAATTAGTATTTTAAATCTAAATATAGAAATATGAAATATAACTCATTTGTAAAGCTATCCCCATACTTTAGTTAACACTGTCAGATATTTAACTTTAAACAAAAATGTATATTTATAAAATCAGTCCATTCAGAGTTCATCATAAAGGTTATACATCATTACGCAGGCTCTGGTCTTTTATAGTTAACAATAATAATAATAATAATAATAATAATAATAAAGTCTGGAATGTTTGGATTATTTTACTTATTTTAATAATTAATAACTTATATTAATGCATTTAATACATATATAGAATATGAATATTTCTTTAACTGAATCAAAATTATTTTTCAATAGATGGAGCTTAAAATCAGTTTGAAACCATCCTGTAGTCTCAATTAATTCTTAAAGGTGAATGCTCGGTTTGTCAGTCGATCCATCTATTTTCTATCCCAACGTCTTGGGCTGGGACACCCTATGCTGCACAGGGCTCACACACAGACACAGACACACACACTTTCACACATATGGGCAAATTATAACATTCAATTCACCAATGCTGCATGTCTTTGGATTGTCGGGGGAAACCGAATCATCTGGAGGAAACCCACACAGGCACAGGGAGAATCTACAAACTCCAGACAGAAAGGTTTGTCAATATTTATAATACATCTTTAATATGAGAGCAAATGTTGGTATCTCAAGGTGTTGACCTAAATTGAGTGATAAACAAGAGAAAAACATTTTGTGAGTAAATGGTAAGTTGCACCCAAACACAGATGAATACCTCTTAAGTATCATCCAAAACAATTCCTTGATGGATCACATTTTATTTTTTCTGTTCCAGAGTCTGTTTTGTCCCAGTGCTCAGCACAAACGTCATTGTGAGGCTGATGGCTTCTCTAAAGCAAAACCTGATTCATGATAATGTTTTTTTCCATGGTCTGCATTATCTCCCCAAGGTGCTGAACAAATGATTAAAAAGTTGTCTGATGATGACTCAAAATCTTTCTTTTGAAGTGCAAAACCACTTGTAATAAATAAGCTAGAAAAACTGAAATATAATGATGAAGTGACCTTTCAAAAAGTCACTGTATCCACAATTCATAAGTCACAGAGAATTCAGCCCTGATTTCCCTTTGTGCAACAGAGACTTCGACCCTTCACGCTGCTCTGTGCTGGACTGACACAGCATTCACAGCTGCTAAAGTCCTAAAATGAGTTGTAAAGTCATAAAATGAGGCAACAATATATATTTAATTTTCCATATTTAATATTGTTTCTGTTATGTTTGTTATGCATGTCTGTTACGTTACATACTCTTCGACAATATCAATTTAATTAAATAATTGGTTCATCCAGTTCAATAAAAAGAATCAGTTTGGAAGAACGATTAGTTTGCAAACTGCATCCCAGAATGCACTGCGAATTAATTTGGTTGAATGAATGTCCAGAGTAAGCACAGGTGAAATTTAGACAACAGGCCATGACTTTTGAAGAATCAGAAATATAAGATTCAACATTTTTAACTCCATATTTGTGCCAGTAAAGCTGACGATAGCTATAGGGATAATATAATGAAGGCTGAAGCACAGAAAGCATAGGGAGCACCATATGGCTTATGAATGATAACAAATCTTAGCACACGTTGCACACTGGGATTAAGTTCATGCAGTGCTTGGGGTGGAATTTTCTCATTTTCTGATAATGCAGGAGTTTAGCGTATGTCACCAAGCTTATGAAACTAACCTGTTTGCTAAATAATTGATAGTTTTAGCATAGTGCATCTGCTTTCACATCCTATAAGCAGTTTATTGAAAAAAAAAAAAAAAACGCATTTTTTCCTCAAGAATCCAGCAAGTGAAGGTTTTTGCATCTGTTTATTTGTAAATGCTTCTGGAACATATCTCTTCAATTTCTAAATGTACATATACTGTATCTGATTTTGACTTCATAATTGTGTTATTAGTTTTATCTCCAATCCAAAGAACATCCTTAATATATATATATATATATATATACACATGATACATTTTTATATGTGATCCAGATTTAAATATCAGAATTTCCTATATAATGTTGTAGTCTCAAACTACTCTTGATCAGACTGTTGTAGATGGGTTTTTTTTTAGCAAATCTAGATTCTTCTTTCTTGTCTGATGATTCTCACGGCCACAAACACACTTGTCTGATCAAAATCAGCATAAATAAATACCAGTTAAATAAAGTTAATAAATACCATTTAAACTGCCCCATGCTTATGTAACAATGGTGGTCAGAATCCAAATAAAACCTCTAAACAAAACGTAAGAATCCTAACAAAACTCAGAGAAGCCAGTAACCCATAGAACTCAGTGTTAAAACCTACAATGAACAAGATCCAACATGCCACACAAGAAGGTTACATATAAACATGGTGTAATTAACAAACAAGAAACACCTGGTTACAGTCAAGAGAAGGAAAAGAGACAATCAAAGAGGAGAGACAAAACAAGAACATGAGAAACAGAATTTTAAAATAAAGACACGAAACACAAAACCTTCCCAAAACATTGATTAGAAGTAGAGGTTGAGCTCACAGGTGTTCTATAGTCTTTGACTTGTACACTGTAAAAACGAATAATGATAATCACGATAATGGTGTAATATTTTTTTCACAGCTATTTTTTTAATTTGATGTTGATTTGACTTTAATTTGATGTTGAATTGTTTATTTATATATATTTTTTGTTTAATTAATTGATTTAACTAAAGTGCTTGAATGACAACAACTATTGTATTTTTATAGGCAGAAAAAAATAAATGTAAAAATGGTGACATTTTAGTTTAGGGACCAGTTCTCACTAGTTGCTTATTAGCATGCATTACTAGCAAATTGGCTGTTTATTAGCACTTTTAAAGCACATATAAATGCCTTATTCTACATGACCATATTTTAGATCCCTTTATGTTACCCTATTACGGTAATAAGCTGTAAAATTAGGAGTTTATTGAGGCAAAAGTCGTAGTTAGTTAACAGTGAGAATTGGTCCCCAAACTAATGTGTGACCATAAAAATGCCTCTGAAAGTCATTTGCAGGGTTAAATACTGTCCTTTTAAAAAATGTTTAATTACATCAGTTCACTAGGTTTTAGAATACAGCAAATTTTGAAATATCATATTACTTGCTGCTGATGAAAGGAGAGTGAAAAAGAGAAAAGCCTTCTAGATTAAGGTATAAATCAGGTTTATGACTCTCTTAAAAGATTCAATAGGTTCAGATTATCCTGAATATCTCAAATATTACAGCACTTCCACAGTCAGTGCACTCTGAAAAGGCCTATTATACTTACTGAATAGCGCTTTGTGATGCAAATGAATCTATCATTTTCAAACAGAGCATGAAATAGATTTGTGTTCCAACTCTACTCAAAGTCATCCAAACACGGTTGTACAGCTTTTGCAAACTAACACCTTTTACTTGCTAAGATGTACACGGTTCAGGTCTCTGAGGTCATTTAACTTGTGGGCCAATATTACATTCACACCAATCAATGGCTCTCTCCCACATAATGGCACACGTCACACACTCTCAGACCTTTCAGTCCACTAACAACCTGTTTGTCAATGTGCCAAGCTTGCATTTATGGCATTGAATTAGTAAGGCTCCAGCCAAGAGCAGTTAAGCTCCACCGGGATGTTGTTATGGTGGAACTGGTAGGCAAAAGCAACACAGACATTAATGTGTACAGTTAGAGAAAATCTCTATGCACTGTCAACAAGGTGATCCAATTCCCACAGTGGTGCTCTCTGTTTGCACTAAAGCTAATTGTCAAGTTTAAGTTCTGTTGATCAGCTACAATACTCAAACCTTGTACAAACATATTGAAGTTAAAACTGTGTCATCTTGAGCACTCCGTTTAAATTTCAAGCACTGTCAGTCATGTACATCACAGTTTCAATCATTTGTGTGTTGTCCCACCCATTCGAGAACTCTCCTACCAGCAACCATCAATCACATTAGAGAACATGCATTGATTGAAAGCCCAAAGTTTAATGAACATTTAGAATTTTTTCCAATGATTTAGGTTTGATTTATATTTTTAGAGCTAATGCTGCTCCCTGTTAATTATGGCATCTGGGTGGAACCCAAATTTGTGCTTAGAGATTCTTCTCTAATGAATGTGAGTCTTTGCTCCATTAATCAATGACACAGGAAGCACAGTAACATTGATTTCCCTAAATAAATAAATAAACAAACAAACAAACATACATACATACACACATACATGCATACATTGTTGTTTGGTGGTGATATCAATGATATCATTACATAAATAAATAAATAAATAAGCAAACAAACAAACAAATATTTGTGAATAAATTCTGAAAAAAAAAAAATTCAGAGGAAAAAGGTCCGATTTGGGAGACAAACTGAGAAAAACGTCAGAATTCCATGATATAAACTTATTTGTGTATTGGAATATTCTTGATGTTTCAAGCATTATCAGCTGTGCTCAAGGGATCTTTCCTAATGTTTTTCAAGTTTGGCTAAGAAATTCATTATAGATATTATTGAAAGCAAGATGCCCTGTTGAAATATGGGAGATGTTTGGTTAATTTAAACTGCAAAGGTAAAACATAAATTAAAATTGTGACAGATGTGAAGGGGGAGGCGAATTTATTTGCACATCAGGTTTTGCAAGAAACACTTGAGCATTTCACACACATGTGCATCTTCACAATAGCTCCTCTGTAAGCTCCCTCACTCCTTGTTCCTCGTCTCCTTGCGTTGCAATTAGTAAATTGAGATGTCCGTCAAGATGACTAACTGATCGGTTTCCAGGTCACAGGCTAGAGGAGTGAGGAAACAAGGAAGCACCAATTTGAGTATTGAAAAGCAGCCACAGTGCAGACACTGGACAAGGATGAAACTTTCTATTGAGCATGTGATGACCGTGTGTTTTTGCACATGCTATCATATAGAGAGTATAATCTGAAAGGCTACAACTTTGGCTGTACGCATGTGCTAAGCGTTCACATCAAATCTGAAGTGGGCTAGTGGCACAGAAATCGCACACTTCACCTCTACAGTTTCACACAAGGAACTGTAAAAGCACAGAATGCTGATTGATTGTAAGAGGCCAGCTCCCCCACAGAGTTCTGACAACGGCTATTAATAACAATATAAGCAGAAACTCTTGCTAGAGCATTTAGGGCCAGTTTTACTAAACAGGGCAAATTAGTGTGAGAGCACAATTCCAAAACAGCACCGATGGGCATGGAAATTTCTTCGGGTGATTTACAGACAATGCGCAAATTAAAGAACACAGATGCAAAATTTAATTTACATATCAACCAATGCAATGGCTGCATCCGAAAAACCTAGGCAGCTGACATGCTGCTTCACTGCCTTATCAGGCAAGGACTTTGCAGACAGCGTTTTTTGCATGAAGGCACCTCATGAAACTGATTTCGGACAGTCTTCTGAGGCAGCTTAACGATTTAATGATCTACAACAAAATAGAATGAGTTTTGGTGACAACTAAACAAATATTTAATTACTATAATACTGAATTCTTGCTAGGAATAACACCAAAAGTGCACAAAGTTAATCAGAAATATACATTTTCACTAGTGCTGTCAAATGATTAATCGCAATTGATCGCATCCAAAATAAAAGTGTTTATATATTAAATATATTTATATATAATATAAAATATAAGAATATGAATATATAAATTAGTGCTGTCATATGATTAATCGCATCTTAAATAAAAGTCTTTGTTTACATAATGTGTGTGTACTGTGTATATTTATTATGTATGTATAAATACACACACATACATGTATATATTTAAGAAAAATATGTTCTGTTTATATATTAAATCTATTTATATATGATATAATGTATATTAATATAAATATATACATGTAAATACATGTAAATATTTTCAAAATATATGCTGTATGTGTGTGTCTTTATATATACATAATAAATATACACAGTACACACACATATATTATGTAAACAAAACCTTTTTATTTTGGATGCGATTAATCGCGATTAATCGTTTGACAGCACTAATATAAATGTATAAACGTAAATATTTTCAAAATATATACTGTATGTGTGTGTATTTATATATACATAATAAATATACACAGTACATATACATATATAATGTAAACAAAAACTTTTATTGTGGCTGCGATTAATCATTTGACAGCACTAATTTACACACAAACTGACCACCAAGTGCAACTTTCAGACGCCATCTTTATTTTTTTAGCTCAACAGTCACGGAATGGAACGCACAGGATTCTGGGATATCAAAGGTAGCAAAGGATACATCTATGCTGCCTTCAAAAATCGATCATATGAAGGTATCTCATGAGACAGGAAGTGAAGCTAACTTTGGATTTGGATTGCCTTTTTATGCCTTTCTTACCTTGGAATGTGTCCTACGAAAGCAGCTTTTTTCAGTTTTCGGATGCAGCCAATATACCAAGCGCAGTGCAAAGTAGTGTAGTCGCAAATAAGCACAGCCGATGCTGATCAGGTGTGGGGTGATCTACTTACGACACAGTTTAAGACATGCTTTTTTGGGGCGTTAAATAATGGTGCAAATACTAGTAATTTGACCAGCGCAAACATTAGTAAATCGCGTTGCGTGATTCATTTTAATTCTCTCCTCCCATAAATGTTGCGTCTCAAAGGGAAACTCCTACAAATGCATATTCAATAAGGTCAGGCACAAAAGTAACTGTGTCCACGCCTTTTCAGCACTAATTCTTCACTGCGAATCTTTAGTAAATCCTGACAGTAATGCCAAAAGACGGTTTGTGCTGGCACAAGCTGTTAGTAAATCTGGCCCTTAAACGCAAACATTACCCACTCATCTAGGTTAATCCAAGGACATTAATGGAATGAAAAAAAATGATAATTTCTAAAATTCTCAGTGGCTTAAAAAAAAAAAATTCCATTGATGCTAGACATTAGAGAACAACAGCATTTTTAAAGGAGTTCAGTTTGACCTTGTAATTATTAGAATTACTGAGGATATTTTATTAGTTTTAAAAAAGTAAATGCTAATAGAATAGTAAAGCATAGCTGTTAGCTCTGGTAAATCGTGGTATTATAGTGTTATTGGTTAGTGGCAGATATAGTGACAAAAGGGCAAATTCTCATTGCTTCATTTAAAGTGGTGGACTAACCAAACCCATTAACTTTGATTGCACTTAAAGTCCTCTGGGGACCCTCATGGTTTTACATGATTGCAAAACATAAAACAAAAGAAACAGAACGATGTGAGAGTGAAAGAAAAAACAAATGAAATGAATATTTTGCTCTACCTTAAGATATTAAACCACTTTGTTTCAGTCACGAATCCTGTCCATGAACTTCCGTCCGCTTGCCACCAGAGGTTGCCCTCCCATTATATTGACTTTCACATTACACAGACTGTTGCATGTCACTCTGGACTACATTTCCCATCATCCATTGCACTGATTGCACACAGCTGTAACCAATCACACACACGTAAGCTGTGTCCCAATTCAAAGACCGCATCCTTCGGAGGACGGGTCCTTCGAAGGATGCGGCCGACACGGCCTTCGAAGGACGCTCCGAGTCTAGCCTTCGCAGGATTTCCTAATTGTGCTAGCAGGTGTTCCCGATTAATGCTCCTGTCACGTGGCAACGGTGCGAGAAGAGAGCTGCCATCCTGAGATTTGTTAATGAAACTGAAAATAACTATGGAGCCTGAATTGTTAGTTTTTGACTGTATTTATTATACCTTATACTGGAGGAAATGTTGGTGATGGTTCACCCCCGGCACCGCCAGGTGGTGTATTTCAGGCTTAGCCAAGACCATGCAGGCAATTTAGGGATCCCAAGTTCAGAAAAGTAGGCCTATATATATAAAAGTGTTTAACACTTTTTTTATTTGTCATTTTGTGTTTCAAGGATGAGGTCCAAGGTTAAGAAGCTATTTGTTATTTAAATGTAAAATGTTTTTTTCTCTATTTTCCAATAGTAAAAGACGGCTTCCCTTATTGATCACGTCTCAGGTAGATTGCATGTTTTCTTGCGCGGCTGGATGTTGGACTCGTGAAAAATAATCACGTTGTTTGTATTTGCCAAAACTGATTTACTGAAGTCAAAACACAGACTGAATTAGCGTTATTGCGAGCGCCGCTTGCTGTGAAGCGGAAGCGACCAGAGGATGTTAGGACAGTGGAAATATGCACTCAAACACTCTGGAGACCATCCCAGAAGATATCCCACTGGCAGAGCCCGTACCGGGCTTTCTACTGTGGCGGCCCATCCAGATCCAGCAGCACCACCTCATCTGAATGAAAGTGTACATACATTTTTTTCTCTCAATCTTATGTATTTTTCATTTAATTTTTGTTGCTTTTTCTGATGTTGAATTGAAGCAAATTTTTGTCATTTAGAAATTATAAGTTGCTTTGCAAAAATAAACAACGTTTATAATTATTTCTTGTCTTTTATTTACAAGTTTCAACTTATAATACAAAAATAAAACAAACAATGCACAGAAATGACTTCATTTACAAATAACTAATCAAATTACGAAAGTAATGTACAGAACAACTTTCATTTATTTTTTAAGTTTCCCAGCAGCCCCATTTTCTCCAGAACTGTCCTAAAACAAGACAAAAGGAAAGAGTTATGAAAATTATTAAAACAGGACTGCAAAATATGAATCAGCAGGACATGCATACAAAATACTCCAGAAATCATATTTCTGGATCATCCAGTTTGCTTAGAAAGTTTGCGGACATATCTTGCATGACAGCGCTAAAATAATAACAACAATAATAATAATAAAATAAAAATACAAGTGAAAAAAAATATAAGTACATTCAGTACATTGAAACACAATACTTACATTTATAGAACTAAGTGTATTTGTCGACCACCACAGAACCGTCACCCACTTTGTTTGAATAAAAACCCCATCTTCACTGGCGCGCTATGAATTCTGGGATAGGGTAGGCTGCGAAGGATCCATCGGATGTATCCTTCATTTGCCGGAGAAACGGAGGATGCATTTGAAGTCGCGTTCGAATTGCGGCAGCCTTCGTTGCGCCACGGTGACGCAATCGGCCTTCAAATGCAGCCTTCGAAGGATGCATCGTGAATTGGGACGGTCCTCGTCGCACCGCCGTGACGCAATCGGCCTTCAAATGCAGCCTTCGTAGGACGCGGTTAAATTCCTCTCGATAGCTACTTTACGGAGCCAGTTCTCTGCCTTAGTTCCTACTTCTAGTCAAAGTCTAGTCATAGTCTTGCCTTACCTGTTTTCCTGTGTTCTGATTCTAGCCTGTGTATTAGTGATGCAAAGTCCGATTCATTTCCGCGAGCCGGTTCTTTTCGGACAGATCGGCTCATTGAACCAGTTCAAAAAGCCGATTCATCGGTTCCTGACGTCATCAAGCAATAATGTCTCTACGCATTGCCATGTTGTATCAATTAAAAATTCAAATAAGTCATTTGTGTCAACACATATTGAAACATTCAAAAATAATGGTGTTTGTGGTCAAAGTTTCATTCACGGATCCTCAGATACGACTGACTGACTGACCAATATTGACTAGCCTACAACTTGGATAAGAGTCCTAAAAGTTTTACACCGACAGCACACATTACAGACATTGATGCACAAACGCGGATATGTTCTAGATGTCTACAGTATAAAGAATGAATAAACCAGTCTTATAAACTCCTTGATTTCGCTACTTTAAATATATGCATGCACAATAAACTACTGCTAAATTTATTTACATCACTCCACAGAAAGGTTTTTGCAGGTTTTAATAACAGTCATAATAAGGATATTTCCAGTACACGCCTCAGGCTTGCACAGTATCGTCAACTCACTCATCAGAATCTTCGGTAATCCTCTGCAAACTTCGCCACAGCTCATTCGGTTCTTGTTGAATCCTCGGTAATCCTCTGCAGACTTCGACAGTTGGTTGAACCGGCTCATTCGGTTCTTTTTGAGTTGGACGTGCTACTTCGGCTGTGCGTCCTGCGTCATCAACCCAGAACTAAAGTTCAATTCAATTCGATTTGTGAACCGGCTCAACAGGTTACTTCCTGAGAACCGGCTCAAAAGAACGATTCGTTCAAGAACCGAACATCACTACTGTGTATCTTGTTTCTGTATGATCTCTGCCTGCCCTGAAGTATATCACCTGTCTTGGATTACCCCTCTCGTCTCGCCCTGTTCGAATACTGTTTGCCCCTCGCCTGGACCATAGCCTGTGTTTCGGATTAACCCTTTGGATTACCCTGTTTGGACATTGTTCACCAGAGATCGACCACGCCCGTTCACTGGACTACTCTTGTGTCTTGACCTCAATATACCTGTTTGCCATTGTCTGACCCTCGCCTGTTTTGACCACGTGTTAATAAAAGCATGCAAATGAATCCGCACGTCTCTCGTCTCGTTCGCCCCGTAACAGTTTATGTGAATGGTTTAATAAAACTAAACTTTTTTTTTTTTGTGATATATGAAGGTCACATTACACTGTCTTTGAAACATTTATTGTGCCTTGATTATTGTTTTCAAATAATTTTTCAAAGGACTTTTACGCATATATTCTGTTGTTTTACCCCCTTTTATTTTACCCTTGAAATTATCCTTTGTAGGACAACAGAGTCAGCCACTTTATTCCAATGTTTAACATTTCCATCACTGTAATATCCACTATACAGAACACTACATCAAACACAATAGTTAATTTGAGATGTGATGGAAATGACAGTG
>NW_015540887.1:1040297-1050056 GCF_001515605.1 Sinocyclocheilus anshuiensis
TTATATCATATACCACTATAATCCAGTTCAATGAATCCAAGTTAATCGCTCACCGTATATATTAACAGCTTTGTGAGACTGTTACATAATGCATTGGCTGACTCTTTATTTCCACCCTGAGGGTGAAAACCTTCCCTATAGTATCATCAAAGAGAAGACAATATTGAGGCAGGCATCATCCTGGAGGGATGTCAAGACCTCTTCTTTTTCTCATTATCTGTATGTGTCTGCTGCCAAGGGTGGAGTCAAAGAAGAGCACCAGGGCAACATTGTCAAGATGAGAACAGGAAATGGAAAAGACAAAGCGTTAAAGTCTGTATGAAAATGAGGGCACAGGTGAACAACTGTATGCTGCACAAAAAAGAGTAGATGTTTATTGTAGATAGATAGATAGATAGATAGACAGATAGATAGATAGATAGATAGATAGATAGATAGATAGATAGATAGATAGATAGATACAGTGCATAACCTTTTTGTGTCACTGCCTTAGAAAAAGAAGAATAAGAAAAAGTAAGCGTACTGACTATAGGTCCATATTACTTCAACCTTGCAGCACCTTTGCGTTAATAGATTTGCCAAAGGCCACTAAAGCAATAAATATTGGAAGCAATGAGATATCCCTAAATTCTCTCTTCTATTGAACAGATCTAACCTTGTGATCCACATGTACCAGTGTTTTAACTAAAAATAAGATGACTACAAATTTTGTAGTCATCAGCAGATGCAGATGCATAAGCACATACATTTGTTCTTACCTTCGCTATAGGGTTAAAATTGTGGGCATGTGTGTCCAGCCAGTAATTAGGCCTTAGTCATTTTTTACCCCCAACAGACTGCTTCAAAGAAAAGAAAAAAAAGTGTCAGCAACATTTCATGTTCTGATCTTAAAAGCTCCCATACAGTAGGTGCTGTTTTCTTCCCCCTACTGATTTTTACATTCGTTTGAATTTTTATTTATTTTTTTATAGTGTATACTGTAATATTGTTGTTGTATAGGTATTGTATTGTTGCTTTGGCAAGATTATGTAAAACAATCATGCCAAAGCACTTTGACTGAAATTAGACCTAAATCAGACTTTCACTGTTTCACTAGCCTCCTTTTGCAGATTACATACACAAACAAGTCAGTGATATTCAAATTCATTCAAAAACACAAACTCATTTAGAAACAAAACGTGTGACCATATGAGTGAGTCAGCAAATAATTTACTCAACTGATTCTTCTGATTTTTATTTCAGTTTTATTTTTATTTTTATTTACCTGTATCTATCTAGTTAATATACATTTAATGCTCAAGCTTATTTCAGTTATTTGTCAGTTGCCAAGGCAATATTTCTAATTTTGTTTTAGCTTTTTTCATAAGTTTTTTCCATTTCATATTTCTTAAATTAATTATTATTAATTAAATAATAATTACATTAATTTATTATTACTATTCATTTAAATTAGCAAAACAGGTTTTAATAATTTTAGTTAATGAAACTAACCCTGTTGTGTTTTCTGTTTTGTTGTGTACACTCTAAAAAATGCTGGGTTAAATATGGACAAACCCAGCGATTGGGTTGTTTTCAACCAACAGTTGGGTTTTAACCCAACTTTGTTTAAGCCAACCGCTGGGCCAAAATAAACCCAATCGCTGGGTTTGTCCATATTTAACCCAGTGCTGGGTTGTATTTAACCCAGCATTTTTTAGAGTGTAGGGTGAAACTGTCTGGGAGAAAATGAAGCCATAAACTCAATATGTCATATTTGCATATCATTAAAGGCATGTTGAGGGGTCTCAGAAATGTCAGCCACAACCATGACAGTGCCCAGATGACGTTAACGATAGTCTCCGTTGAATGCCAGCTTACACTCTCATTGAATTTAGTTGAATGTTTTAAATGTCATCTCGATGAAAAGTATGTGAGACAATTTTATATTCAGTACTTAACTTGCAGACTAACGTTCCTTAAAGCTACATCCACGCAAATCATATTGTCACCACGCATTGTCATTATCCATACCACGCATAAGTCCATCTTACCAATATTGAACTTCCTCAACTTCTATGTCTGTGCATCTACTGTTTGTAGATAGATGACTAATGTATTACTCAAAACATGTAATTATGTCTTTAGTTGGCACAGTATGCAGTAAAGTGAACTGATTAAATATTGTTTTACTGAGTCATTGATGACTAATCATGATAATTTTTTCTTTTTTTTTTAATAAAGAAGGAAGTGATTGAAGTGTGTACTTTTGGCTTGGGATGGACTGGGGCTACAAACAGAATATCTTCCTTTCCCCACCATTTTCTGTTCCTGCAGGGTTCATGTGTAGACAGATAGTGGGAGAAGAAGCCTTGAGGAAAGTATATCACAGGGAGCAGCGTGGAATAAGTTACCTAGACACAAATAATTTTCAATGAGAGGACAGAAGTTAGAGCAGATACAATCCTGTAAAACTGCAGTGAATGTGCGACAGATAAGTGGAGTGCGCTTCTAAGCACTGTGGGGGACAGAACATTGCCTATATCCCCTGTGAACGGCAGGATACGCAGCTTAAATGGTCTGGAAATTTTGTATTGCTTAAACCTTTGCATATTTACTTTGTATATTCATTTGGCCCAGATTCAGCTACCTGGAACTCGATGCTTCTTCATCGAGTCCCAGTACTTTATGGCTTTTAGAATGGTGTATATTTTTAAGCTTCAATGTTAGTGCAGGCATATTTCACAAACTAATTTCCTCTGTGATTGGAGCAGTCAACGTCCATTTACCTTTACAACAGTTTGTTGCAGAGCAGGCATTTGCTTTTTTTTTTTTCCAGGAGTGAGCTCCTTTATCCTTATTTTTCCTAATACTAACATTTCAGTTATTGGATACTTAAAAACTGTCACATTGAACGAAACTGAAAACCACAAACCAGTCTTTTGTGATATTATATCATATACTCAAAACGCATTACCGCTACCTATCTCTCAAGGGGACCATTGACACTCCTAATTGAGATTGTAGATAAAGTGTCACTGGTCCACTTGAGAGATAGGTGGCGGTAATGCACTTATAAGTCAGTGATCCGCCGTAAAGCAAGAAGAAGAAAAAGACGCGTCAGGCGCCGGCTGTTGAACGCGCTCAGGATGTGCTCTGGACGCGCTCTGGACAGTTCGGACATTGCAGTGAAAATCAGAGGTAAAAAACTATATAAATACTGTTCAGTTTCTTGCACAGACCGATTGTTTCGTGTCTTTACACATCAATGTATCATCACGAGCCGCAGGGTTTAATTTGGTTTTGTTTGTGGAAGTTTTATGACTCTCAAAGCCGTGATTCCCATCCACTTGCATTATAAGACTGACAGACTGCAACGGTTTGACTTAAAAATCTTCATTTGTGTTCTACTGAAGAAACAAAGTCACCTACATCTTGGATGCCCTGGGGGTAAGCAGATAAACATCAAATTTTCATTTTTGGGTGAACTATCCCTTTAACCTTTACACATTGCATGTAATTACATCTTGGATCCGGAAAATTAGTTTGTTGCTACTGTACCTGTATAGTGTTTCAAGAGAAAAATAAAATCAGAAGGACTTCTACTCCGGCTGGCCTTGAGCCCTTGTCATTGCATATGGGAGATGCCTTTCCTAAAAGTTTGTTAGAAACTTCATTTATTTAGATACTTTGAGTAGATTTAGCAGACTCTTTTCCATCTAAAGCACCTCTAATTACAACTGTGGTGATAGTTATCCTGAAGGAAAGGAGTGGAGTTAAAAGCCTGGCTCAGAGGCACAATGGAGTGTTTTCATTTGAGTAGAAGGTGATGAAGTTCTCTCATTAACTTATTTAAAACCACTGGACTACTACCAATCACCAGGTTAAATCATGCCCCCTTGTGTCCATAAGTGCAGTTGCCAATATTATTTTCTCCATGGCATTTGTTTTTTTGGTCATTGTTGTGTACATTTTCCATCGTAGCACCTCATGAAAGACCCTTCCTGCTCTCCAAAGTGCTACATATCCCCTTGCATTCCCTAACCATGCACTGCACCTTTCCTCTCTCACCCCCATCTACCTCCCTCGTTCCACTCTACCTCCATCTGTCTCCTTTGGCTGACTCCATTCCCATATGTCCAGTGATGGGCAGCTACACAGTCTGGCACGCCGACCCTGCACATCAAAGCCCCACTCGAAGCTCTTAGCAGAGGGGAGACGGCCCCAGCAGAGCCCCTTCAATAATGCATTCTTGCAGCAGAGCTCACAGTGCCATCATTCATGTAAACATCAGACTCATGGAAGAGGACATGCAGCAGTCTACTTTAAAGTTCTAAACATGCCTCTTTAAACTGATAGTTCAGCCATATATGAAAATACTGTCATTATTTACTCTCCTGTATGCCCCACTATGACATTTTTCTTTTATGGTGCTATATTTAGTTGCTTTCAAAAGCCATACTGTAACTGCTTTTTGATTAATTACTTTAATTACTTGATTACTGATTTGTCCCTGCTGTGACAATGACAAATGAAGTTATTCAAACCTGTGTGCCAATGTGTTTATGTACACAATATTTGAAAGGTTTTGGGTCATTGTTTTCAATGTTTCTGAAAAAAAAAATAAAATAAATTAAAAAAAATATATATATATTTATATATATATATGTTAAAATAACTAATTAAAGGGTTAGTTCACCCAAAAATTTTATTTAGCCCATGTTACTCACCCTCAAGGCATCCTAGGTGTATATGACTTTATTCTTTCAAACGAGTCCAAGGACATATGCGTAGCGCATGCAGCGGTGAGAATATGCTAGTCTGGTGAGTTTGTTTACAGGAGCAAAGGAAGCAAAGTTTCCTTACTTTAGCAATGGAAAACCAGTCTCCTCTTGCCTTATATCGAACTCTGACGACATTTTTCTTTACAAATCCTCGTTTTGTGCTTCTAATTCATGACCGGCGTTTAGTTTTGCTCTCTGCTCCGTGCATCCGTGTTCGTCACTAATCACCGGTGCATGCGCTACGCCTACGTCCTACGTCATCCGCTGGAACGGCTTCATATTTTTCTGACAAAAATGCATCATTTCGCTACTAGAGGTCTTTATTCACCCGCCGGAGCTGTGTGAGGCACGTTTTATTATGGATGGATGCACTTTATTTTACTACTTTTGGACTGTTGAACAAAACGACCTGCCCATTCCATTATAAAGCTTGAAAGAGCCAGGACAATTTTTAATATAACTCCGATTGAATTTGTCTGAAAGAAGAATGATATATACACCTACAATGCCTTGAGGGTGAGTAAAACATGGGATAATTTTCATTTTTGGGTGAACTAACCCTTTAATGAGACTTCTAGTAGTTAGATTTTATAAACTAGTATATTATTAGTTTGTTGTTAAAAGTTAAAAAAAAAATGTTTTTGTGCATTTAACTGTGAAACAATGTAAGCATCAAATTGAACGGCATTTAAGAATATATATTTATATTGGACTTAAAAGCCCAAAGATAGGAAGGGGACTTGTGGAAATGTGCTGACGTGCAAAAGTCCACATAGTGTAGGAAATCTTGGATTCAAAATCTAATTTAAACCTAGAAAGTTTAGATAGTTTTGAAAATGTAAAACAAAGAAATGTTGTGACATTCATTACAGAAATCGTTTAGATTTGTGACATTTAGCATGCGAAACATCCTTTGCTGCTATCATTAAAGAAAATATCATTTTTTTCACAAATTATTATTCTGATAATATACTTTAAATAAAATGTATTCAATTAGAATAGTGCAAATATAAGCATTTTCAGTGGCAGCATTTCCCCATTGTATATTGTGATGTGTGATGAATAGTGCATTGCAAGCTTCACAAACAGCAAGATGTATTCATAGATTGAGACACAGGGGGTACAGACAGTAAAAAGAGAGAAATCGAAAGAGTGATTGTGAGAAATAAAGCAACATAACAGTTATTGCACTTTGTGGACCCTAGATTTCCTCATGGCTTGGCTTTCTGCTCCCTCAGGTCTTAAACGTTAAGCGATCAATAGAGGAATCGACTTTGGTCATCACATTCAGGACAGTCCTTTCCTCAGTTTTACTACTGCAGAGACACTGCACCAGTAAAATGGAGGCATCGGCATCAACATCTAAGCCAGCATCTCACTCTGTTGAATTTCCTGGTGTCAAATGGCAATGCGATACCTGGAAAACATGACAGTAAATTGGTCTTGACCAATATTGCTGTTGGCACTAACTATAGAGGATAAAAGATGGCCAAATCCTGGGAAAGTCTAACAATTGATATGTTGTTCAACAGCAATCACAGATGTGTGACAAATCAATGCAATCATAGGTAGTTGAGACGTTTGGAGATCTTAAGGGACTAGGAGCAAGATGCCATCTTTCAATTTGTTCTGAGACAAATAGATTTTTCTTTTTTGCTACCTTATTTGCATAACTTTTTTAATGGATAGTGTGATAAACCTTGCAGATAGCATGTGCAAATAAACAATGCAATCAGCAAGTGCAAATCATTCTTAGTAAATTCCATATGTAATCCAAATATTCTGGTTAACATGTACTGTAAGAATTTGCCTACAGTCAGAACCGTGGCACGGGTTGTGCGAAGTGTGTGATTACATGGCTTTGCGAAAAAAATTATTGCATCTCCCTTCTTGTCTCCGAGACATTCCAGTAGACTGAATTTAGATATGACCGTGACTCATAAAATTGTGTCAGCTTTCCGAACACAACAAACAATTGCTTATTGCCAATCTACAAATCTTTCTGACACCCCTTTGGTTTTTTATTGGTATCTTAATGCAGGGTATAAAAAACACCAATGATGAGGTAGACGTCATGTTCGTAATGTGAATGCAATGAACATTACTTTCCATTGCCTTCCCGTGCATGAATCATGAACGTGTTCGCACTGTTCCAATGATTATAGCATGCGTACCCACAAAAACAAAAGGGCATATCAAGCTAATCAATCTCTTTCCTAACCAATAAATGTTAGGTGTATTGCCAGACAATTGAAATGACATTTGTCTAAAAGATCCATGATGGAAAAAATAAGGTTTATCTAGTTTTTCTAATTTGATGCAAGAATGTCTATGTACAGCTGTTTCTGAATCTTCCATGACCCCTGATGTAAGTTGTGGGTTCATTTGTACTTATGGATCCTTTGGGAATGTCTTTGAGATTTTTTAATGACTTCTATAATGGGATTCTTAATGAACGTTTCAGTCCAAATGGGTGACTGACACTCCTTCAGCATGTCCTAATCAGAGATGATTACACGCCCCCTGCAGTTGGTGTAATTTACCTACATGAACTGACAACAAATACTGATTGTTTTGCTGGATAAAATGCGACCCAACCACAAGAAAATGAGAAATTTGAAATTCACTTTGTTGCAAACTCTCAAACATGCATGCAAATAAACAACCAAAATGCACTGAGGCGTTTTGAGCTCATCCTCCCTCAGGAAAAGCTACGCTGCCAGACAGGCTAGTTATTATACAATTAAATGAATAGGATGCATACTGTATGTGTGCATATGCAGGAAACTTCAAACCAAAAAGAGGACTATGTGTGCTCTAACTTCAGAGTAAGTAAATTAATATGCTACATTTTAATTTATTTATTGTTTCTCAGTCAGTAGTTTGAAAGAGTTTATGAAATTGTTCATTATAACATTAATTTGCCTCCTTTGTTGTAGAAGAACACACACAAACACAGGCTAGTTATTATACATGCTACATGAATAGGATGCATACTGTATGTGTGCATATGCAGGAAACTTCAAACCAAAAAGAGGACTATGTGTGCTCTAACTTCAGAGTAAGTAAATTAATATGCTACATTTTAATTTATTTATTGTTTCTCAGTCAGTAGTTTGAAAGAGTTTATGAAATTGTTCATTATAACATTAATTTGCCTCCTTTGTTGTAGAAGAACACACACAAACATACACAAAAGTTGCTTTTTTTCTGAGACCTGTCATGGCTCACTTCAAAATCATAATTAATTTCACTGCACAATTGAATGTTTTTTTTTTTACCAATAAAAGCCTGACAAAACATACATGATACATTTTATATTATATTACTTAGAACAACTTAATTCATACTTTACTGAGTTCACAAGAAATGTTGGTAGGGATTCTTCAGTAGTTTCCTTTGGAAAGAAATGCAAATACAGCCTCTCTAAATGAAGAGGAACCTCACACTGTTTGTTTACCTCAAATCATGCAAAATAATAATAATTAGTAATTAAATAAATACATTCCCCCCCCCCATTTTTTTGCTTCCAGCTTGTTATTATCACTGTCTTGTGCTTCTCTGTTTTGTGTTCAAGGACTTTTATGTTGAAGTGTTTCCTGTGTTTAATTTATGTTCCCCCTTGTTCCTTTACCTACCTTGTGTTTCCATCATTACCCCTATTAGTTGTCATGAGTCATGACAATTCATTAGCTCCTTGTTAGCCTTGTTACCTGTGTATATACATACCCCATATATCTGCCTTGTTCAGCGTCAGTTGTTGTTGGTTCTCTGTGGATTCTCTTGTCTAGTTGTCCTGGTTTGTTCCTGCTCTGTGTTTCCCATTTTTGTTTGTTTCTTTATTTGGTTAATACACTTTGCTTGCACGTGGTTCTGCCTCATCTCGCTTTCATTCGACCCCTTTGTTACAGCTAAAATTCTCAATGCATAATATTGCTTTCTCCAATTAAATAGTCATCTCATCTCAAACAGGAGAGAAATATGCACAGATTATAATCCATATATAATGCTTCCTCCAGTGAAAAAGTCTATCTCCTGTTGTCCTCTCACATCAAAATCCACAGAAATATTGGTTTAGAACTGGTTTGGACTGTTTTTACTAGTAAAAAGTGCATGTTCTCTGCTTATTTCTCTCCTAATTGAGATGAGATTACTTTTTTCTAGTGCTCCCTCAAAACAGTAAGTACAATACCATCCATGTGAGTAATAGTTTAAGAGCTTTAAACAAAACAAAACCCTTTTAGTGTGACATAACATCCTGTTGACCATATTTATTGCAGGTAATTTTGCATGTTTTAAATCTAGTGTGACTACCTCTTAACACACAGGAAGCTCCATATATGTCAAGAGCTTCTAACACAACTGTATTTCTATTCTGATCTAGCTCTTTCATCCATCAACCTGACATCATATCCCCATTTACCTACTACACACTCAGCAGTGTATAATCACAAACTAAACCAAAATTGCTAGTGATTTTTTGTTTTAAGCCCTACCATTTTAAGCCTTTTTTGAGGAAATGTTCATTGTGATTTATTATAATAGGCTTGATATACGGTATATGGCAATCAAAAGTCATGCGACTAATTGTTTAATTTCAGCCAAGAGCACTACTGAGCTTGAATCATAAAAACAGCAGTTTAAGAATCATCCATGTGGCGTCAAGTGCGATCAGGTCAGACTGTAAGAAAGGTGGGAGCGAATGTCAGTACTAATCCATTTATGGTGTGACATGGATGGAATTTGGAGTGATGTGAGTGGGTATGATGACAGATTTTTCAGTTTAAAGCAAATAATGTGGGAAAGGTGTGGGACAGGATTGAATTGACCCAAAATAGACATGAATGCAAATTTTCTTTTCCAAAGATTTAAAGGGTTAGTTCACCCAAAAATGAAAATCCTGTGATTAATTACTCTCAGAATTACCCTCATGTCGTTCCAAACCCGCAAGACCTCCGTTCATCTTCGGAACACAAATTAAGTTATTTTTGATGAAATC
>NW_015540887.1:1058721-1062242 GCF_001515605.1 Sinocyclocheilus anshuiensis
GAACTAACCCTTTAAATACCCCCTGATTCAAAGTACACACTTACTTTAAACACTTTTATATTGTGTTACTGTTTCAGCACAGGAGTTTATCAAAGCTAGTAAATAGCTCACTTTCCCTCTTGACTTATTTTTTGTCTGCATGTTGTTTTGCAGTCCAGTTCTTTAGACATTATACATGCAACAAATTACTGCTTTGCTGACAGCTCTCCCTGCAGGTATGCAAGTGGAGCAAGAAATTGGCATGTGGGAAGCTGCAGTTCTATTATGGTCACTTGGTCACATTGGCTTAGAGAGGAAGACAAAAAAAGGGAAATTGGATTGGCTGGGAAATGTAAACCAAATCCAGCATCTAAAGTGTGTCCAGATGAATCTCTTAGGTTCTATCCAACCTTTCTAACTGAAACGTAGTAATTTTTAATGAATTTTAACCTTAAATTGAAAGTCTGGCGTTATCCGATAATTGGAACAAAATGAAATGAGCCTTGAGTATTATCTGAGAAAGGTGCAATATGTTACTGTCATCAGGCGAACCACTAGAAAGCACTGCTTAATGTCAAATCAGCTCTGGGGAAAAAGAGGCGAAAGGACAAATGAGTAATAAAGATGGTCAGTGGAGTGACCAACACTCCAGTCTCAAAGCATTCAGAAAGGATAGTCTCATGAGATATACTTCAAAAGTGCTTTCACATGGTCATATAATGTTAATGAAAGTGATAGATGTGAACAGGTTTGAGTTTCTGTCCATAATGGAGGGGCTGGAGCACAAGATTCAACTCAAGTTCCCCTCACACTGTTCTCATTAATGCCAAATAACTATAGAGATAGAAATAGTGGAATTGGGTTGGTGGTGTGATTGTCATATGCAAAATTGGTCATATACATGTACCTTTAATGTACAGTAGCTTTTAAAATGTGCCATTATGTACATTATATAGATTTGTTACACACACACACACACAGACATATGTATGTATATATATATATACATAACTATAGAGATAGAAATAGTGGAATTGGGCTGGTGGTGTGATTGTCATATGCAAAATTGGTCATATACATGTACCTCTAATGTACAGTAGCTTTTAAAATGTGCCATTATGTACATTATATAGATTTGTTACACACACACACACACAGACATATGTATGTATATATATATATATACAATCTTTTGTGGATATTTTTGGATATTCACACAAAGACCTGTCACTAATTAGGTGGCTATAATTAGACAGTAAATTGAGAGGCCATACAGCATAATCAAAGCCATGTTGATATAGAATGATATCACATTGGTACAAGTGTGTAAATAAATAAGAAACAACGACTGAGTGTCTAAAAAAACAACATTTTGTATGCAGAACTAGTTTCTTCCCCCACAGATTCAAATCTCAGTTTGACAGTTTAACAGCTGAGCCCAAGCCTCCATTACTAATTCGAAAATATCACTTTAGAACTAGTAACGAAGGAATGTTAAGTTGCTTCATTGAAAGCTTATTGTATTACTGTATTAAAAGCTGTGTATTATGTAGAATCAGAATTATGAAAGAGAGATTGACTGAGTGAGTGTCATTACCTGCATCTGATACAGCATTCATTCTTCAGCTCAATCTCATATTCACAATAAAACATTAGTTTGAATGTCAACTGAGGAAAGTGATAGGCTCTTTGCTGTACTATCCTTTCATCTGTTAAGGGTGATTCCCGATGACAGCACTGCTCAGTGCATTTGTTGGCTGTGTCTAACAAGGTTTTGTTGGAAGTAAATGACATATTTGTAGTCTAAACAAGTACATTCTTGCCTAAAAGCTCATAAAAACTACATTCCGTGACACAAAAACAGTATTATTTATAAAATTATTGTGGATTTGGGTGTCCGCCATGACACTCGCTGTGAGGAATAGCGCAAGCAGAGCGATACAAACAGTGAAAACAAAACATTAGTTTGAATGTCTGCTGAGGAACGATGTCTTTGTCATACTATCCTTTCATCTGTTAAGGGTGATTTCCGATGCTAGAGCTGCTCAATGCATTAGCTGCATCTTACAAGGTGTTGTTGAAAGTAAAAGTAACTTCATTGTTTACCACCCTGTTCTTCTTCTTCTTTGACATTTAATGGTAGTTGGCAAACCTGCTTTTGGTGCATATTCTGCCACCTACTGGGATTAACACCCTGTTTCAGTCTCTTTCAAGCATAAAAGTATTTACTGCTGACTCACTCATAAAAACAGTCTCTTGTCGCCATCTAATGGTGGAACAATGTAACTAATCACACCGTTTCTCAATACTACATACTATTATCAAATACTACTATTATTTATATAAAATATTATTTATTGAATAATAATAGCCATCATAAAAGTAGCTAGGCAATTTAGTCAAAAGTACAAAGGCAGCGCTCTGATATACAGCATTAAAGTTGCTTGGTGGTTCAAAAAACGCATTCTTTTTCACATACAAATTAAAATTTGCTAAAAATGTATTCACCCTCAGGCCATCCAGTCTGTAGATTACATCACTTTCTCACCCATGGATTCTGTGTAGTGACCGTCAGAATGAGAGTCCAAACCATCCCAAAAATTCCACAAATAATCCACATGACTCCAGTCCATCGAATGATATCTTGTGAAGTAAAAAGCTGCATGTTTGAAAACAAATCCATATACGTAGATATTTTATAAATTCCAGCTTCCCTTCTTTGCTTCCAGCTAAAATATTACTTGACTGAGTATTGTTTACAAGCAAAAAACAGTCCAAAACAGTTCAAAACTAATATTTCTTGTGAGATGATGGACTTTTTCACTGGAGGCACAATTTTTCCACATTTGTTCAGGTGAAGAAACAAACTCATCGACATCTTGGATGGCCTGATGGTGAATAAGATCATTTCAGAAAACATTTTTTGTGTGAACTATTCCAATTTTTTTGTTCTTAGTACTAATACAGTGTACTTTTTTCCAGTAGTATGGAAATTAATGGCTATACTGTCAACTGTTTGGTTACCAACATTCTTCAAAATATCTTCTTTTGTGTTCAGTAGAAAACAAAGAAACTCTTACTGGTTTGAAACAACTTGAGGGTGAGTAAATGATAATGGAATTTTCATTTTGGGGTGAACTATGCCTTTAAGAAGCTCTCACACTGTCTCTTTCCAGGAAGCCTCTTGGGCACAGAGGAGAATGAGGTTGTGGGGATCGCAGGCGGATCTGGCTGATTAGCTTAAGGAGGGGCTTTCCCTCTTGCGCTCGTCGGCTGTGGATGAGGGTGAGCCGCTGGAGGATGATGTGATTTCCCTAACATCATCTGATCCAGGGGCCAGTGCTCTGCTGGGTTTGGCCCAGGAAGAGCAGGAGATGTCTGAGGAGGGCGAAGAAGTTGAGGCTGAGCCCTCCCAATCCTCCTGCCCTGCGTATGATGAGCTACTGGAGGTTATGGATCGCGCCACGGCGAGGCTTGACTTGCCATGGAAGCGGGCCAGGAAAGTGACGCCTCGAGGCTGCCTCGATGAGCGTTTTTTTTCT
>NW_015540887.1:1062793-1075113 GCF_001515605.1 Sinocyclocheilus anshuiensis
AAGGGAACGTCTCAGGTTACTTATGTAACCATGGTTCCCTGAGTAGGGAACGAGACACTGTGTCCTCTAGGTTTCCTGCCATGTTTCGGACGCAAGCTTAAGACGAAGAAGTGGATGACGTGTTCTCCTGGCGCCTATTTATACTATAGTCGCACCAGTAGTGATGTCATTGGCTGTCGCCGGCCAACATGATGTTGGTGTTTTTTGAATGTATGCTTCAGACACAGGTCACGACGAGGCGTTCCCCATAGCGACCCCTAGAGGACGCAGTGTCTCGTTCCCCGAATTTCAAATAGAACTGTTGACAGTCTTCTGCTCTCTTTGAGTCTGACCTTCAATGTAGCATAAAACATCCATACTAGACAAAGTTATTCCAGTATAAAAGCCTACAAGATGAACAAATGCTTACACTAGCCCTCATCCGTCCCTCGGGTCATTTTGACCCAAAACTCATTTTTAAAGATTTTTTAAAAATTGGGCGTTGATCGTTATGTTATGAGACTTTGTTACTTTTGTCACACTTGAACCTATAGCATTTATGATGTTTCTGCTGGGAAATGTCATTTTGAATTTATTTTTTGACTTAACACAGTTAAATGTGAGTGATGAGATGGAGACCAATGAGTTTATATCATATTTATATTTTTAAATGTATCTTTTATGTATTACATATTTATGAAACTGTATGAATATGCATGTATTTGCATATTTTTTTTTTACAAAATATAGTTTTTTTTATGTTTTGATATATATCTGAAAGCCTTGAGATATATCTGAAAGCTTAAGGAAGCCTCAAGTTGTTGTAGTTTTAAAGATTTCACTTGTTTGGCTCATTTAAGAATCTCCATAGGATTCAATAGGCCCCTCTAGTGGCTGTAATCATAAAATGCAATTTTATGTAATTTTTCCCCACCATATGGCATCAGAGACACTCAGTGACCTAGGTCCTGATGGAACATCATGTTTAAAGTATAAATATGCAGAAATTCAGAAATATATATATATAAATGGACCAATATAAGCTTTCTGGACCAAAAATAAAATTTGTGTCATTTTTGGCCTTCGGGTCATTTTGACCCGCGAGGGACACTTTTGTTATAGGTTCGGGAGGGACGGATGAGGGTTAATAATGGCAAAACAGTTGCACTTTAGATGTGGACAATAAAAATAGAAGAATGAATGAAGAAAGTCTGAAAAAAATCAAGAATATTTTTTTTTATGAATTACTATAATATAGAATAATAATAAATATGAAAAAGATACATAAAAATGAGAAAAAAGTGTTTTTTTTTCTTTCTTTCTATGGTCTTGACATTTTGTCATCATATGTTTATAATTACATTTATTCCTATTTTAATATTGCTGCCAATGCATTTTCTAATTTAAGATGATCAGGGTTTGTAAATAAATATTGCTAGTCCACTACTGTGCATTACAGAGAAAGAAAAAAAAATTTTGATTAAAAAAACCCCACTTACTACTTCTGTTCAGACACATTATTTGGTGTTCTTTTTTTATATTTTACTTGCACTCAAAGGGCTTGTTCACACATGACATGTTGCTCTGTGTAAGAAATTGTGTCAAGATGAAATAGTTCAACTTTTGACGTGGGGCACAGTGGATCAATGTCAACTTTGAAACCATAGACCGATTATATAAATGTGGCTGCATATCTACATATGAACTAGCATTTGTATATAAATATAAATATAAACACACACATACATGCACATATACATTGTATTTTGTTTAAATAATTGTGTTTCTTAATATTTGTTATCAGTTATGTATATTAGGGTTTTACGTTGCAACTCATGTTAATTAATGTTTATATCGTTATTTTAGTGTCATGTGTTTTACCATGATGGTGTTTAGTGTCTGTGTGTATATGACACTGTGCATCTTCTATATTTTAGTATTTACCTCAGTTTGTGGAATATCTTGTGATGATCTTTGATTCATCATGTGGCTTTCTCATTATCACCTGTGTTTTTGGTGGTTGTCAGTATATGTTAACTGCGTACCTATAATATAATATATGGTGTATTGGATTAATGCACCTACAAATGCACCTTCCATTCAATTGCTTTGCACCTCTCTCACTGTTTTTATCGGTAAAGTGTAAGTGTGGATGGCCCCTAAGGACAATCTTGTCTGCTGTGGTCTGCTGTAAAATCTTGTACTACAAGAGAACAATGACTTCTATAATAAATTAAATGATTTATATTTTTTTTATTTATTTTTCTGATAGAACCAAAATTTCGTCAGGGAATTTGTTAAATCTCTCTGCACACAACAGAAAGGTCCTGAAATCCTGTTTACTTTGTTACAGAAAGTACAATGAGACTTTCACTGGGCTGCAGGTGTTCCCTGCTGAGATGTGTGGGGGAGAGAAAAGAACTGAATTACAGTTATCAGAGCCCACCGTCTCCATCTGAGAGACCAATTATCTCTTATTTTCAAATTAGACCCTTCCAGAATTTTCTACATTGCTGCTCACATTATAGAAGTGCAATTAATGTTTTAGTTACAAAAAAAAAAACACACACACACAAAAAAACAACAACAACAACAACAACAAAAAAACATTGGCGTTAAAGAAACCGTTCACCCAAAAAAGAAAATGTGCTAAAATGTACTCAAACAGCTAATAAAAACATCACAATAATCCACAAGTAATCCACACAAATCTGTCATTAATAAATCCATCATTTGTTTAGAACTGTTTTGGACTGTTTTCACTTCTTTTTATATTGCATATTTCTCTCCTGATTCGGAAAAGATGGCTTTTCACTGGAGAAAGCAATATTATGGATAGATGATTCATATTTTAGCTGGAAGCAATGCTTTGAATTTAAAAACATCTTAATGGATTTGTTTCTTATAGACATGCAGTCTTTTTCAGAAAAAAATAGCTGCAAGCAGCGATTACCGGGGTTCAAGCACTTTAAGGTATTTAAGCACATAAATGCCTTAAAGTGGCATTTATGCATCACCCCCGACAAGTGGCCAAGCTCCGCGACATTTTTCATGTGACCTCAGATTCAGCACTTACATGCGCGTTGTGAGTTTGCCGAAGATATCTCATTCAGTTCAAAAGTTATAGCCATTTTAATAAAGGCAGCCCTGCCCCTTTCAAATATTTTGGCGTCCCTTTGCGATGGAGAGTCGAAAGTTCAAGTTTTTTTTTACAATTATTGATATTCAGTTTCCAGAGAATCTCCCTGCACTGCTTTTGGTTCTGATCGGGCAAAAACCTAGGACTACTTCGCAAAAGTAGGTTTTTCAAAAATTGCAAAATACCCGAAAATTTTGCCTGGGGGACGGACAAATCCGAAGCCTCCATCCAGCGTCCGGTGTGAGCCAAGGATTCCAACAACATAAGACACTTGAGCCTGCGATAAACAGTTTAGGAGTCATGAGCGATTTCGTACTTTTGATCGCTGTCGCGCCCCGTCAGGCCGATTGGGGCGAGCCTTGATGACGTTGTAGGAGGTGTGAGTACTACCATCCCTCCAAGTTTCAAGTCACTATGACTTACAGTTTGGTCTGCCTAATCAGTTTTACGTGGAGATTGCTGAACCTTGGCCATTCTAACAATTACAATAGGGTTTCAGTGCTACGTGCTTGACCCCCTAATAAAAATCATGAACATGCTTTCTAAACATTCATAATGTAAAGGCCCTTTGCTAAAGAAAGTAAGACCGTTTTATTTTCCTTCTTCGATTTAAGAGGGAGCTGAACATGACTACATATTGTTTTTAATAACATAACTACATTGGCTGCTGTGCCGTTAGCGCTAAGCACTGTGTTGTGACCGTATGTGTGACTTCCTACTAAGCCCGCAAACATTGAAACAATAGAGATTGTACGAATAATTTTCAAAACACAGCCAAGGGCTACTGCCTGAGAGTTTACATCAGAGCATGACTTCCAGAAACTCTCATGTAGTGTTTTTTTATGCGTCATGACAGCTGACCGTTAAGAAAAGAAAACAATGAACTGACTGGTTAGGTGTTACCGGAATTTTGTTATTCTTTATTTTGGGGGATAGGATATTTAAATCAGCTGAGAAATCCTCTGTTAGTTTGAGTCTCTAGCGAATTAAAAGCCTTTAGTTGCTCTGGTCTCAGGCAATTATCACTTGCCTTCTCTTAATTGAGAGTCTATTAAATGCACTCTAGGCTGTGTAACCTCCCAGCATCGCAAACCATTAGAATAAATCACGTCTGTGTCACTCAAGAATCTCTATAACTACATTTTTCACCATACCTCCTTTAGGTAGTAAATGCCACTAATGGCAGCACAATATGAATTTTAAATTTCATACTGAACATGTTTTGTTCTGAATTATGATGGTTCTTTAAATTCCGAAGTATAAATGGTCATTTAGCACTTTATGTGTCTGAGAATGGTATATTACCTCTATTTCATGACATCCTGTGGATAAAACATGCAATTCTTGAAAACATGTATCAGATGTTCCATAATCATCTATAAAAGTGTTTAGTTGTCTTTTTTATTATTATTAAACAAAATACAGTATAACTTTGATTTACACTTGTTCTGTCTTTGTTTTTCCAAAACGATAGAAGCAGAAATGGAACATTTGCATCACAACATTGGCCTCTGACATGTTAAGGAAACTTTTTTCCACCTCTGGCACATTCATCTCCCTGGCGACTTAAGCCAAATAAGGCTTAAGAAGAATGGGATCTGAAAACAGCGTTTCTGCCCAAAGACTCAGGTAACCTTCACTGGCTTACCATCAGGACTCGTCAAGGTTATTCTCACATAAACACACCCAACTCCCAGAGTGCACTTGAATGTTATCCGGGATCAATCTGAAACCTTCCTGCATAACGAGGGAAACCTCAGGGTCAGATTGTTTTGTCTTGCGTGTAGTTACAGCATCACGACGGGCAAAACTAAAGCTCTTTATCAGATGTTTATCTTATATTGTTCCATCAAAATATATTTCACCTAAGCTTAAGGCTAGAGTCTGTTAAATTTACATGAACAATACTGACCATCTGTATGCTGTGTATTATTAAAATTTGTAATATTAAATAGTGAAAAATTAAGGGACAAAAGTAAATCAGTGTTGTTTATTGGTATGCTCTCTGTTGTTATGAAATAATAATAAACCTTTTTATGTATTAGTTTAAGGTTAATTTATATATTTGCATGTAGAAATTAATATTAATATTAATCTAGATAAATGCTATAGTATTTTTTTAATGATAACTAATGCATGAACTAACATAATGAACCTTATTGAAATGTGTTGCCACTATTATCATCATCTTTACAAGTTTTTTTTTTTTGTTTGTTTTTTTTATCTCCCAAAGAATGATAATGGCTTAATTTAAATATGCTTGATACAGCACTTTTATCACTTCTAGCACTTTTTATTGCTTTTGTTTTTTTCAATAAGATGCAGGATTTTGTGCTGTAATAAAGTGCACTGCTGTTCAGTGAATTTGCCTCAAAACACAGCCAAGGGCTACTGCCTGAGAGTTTACATCAGAGCATGACTTCCAGAAACTCTCATGTAGTGTTTTTTTATGCGTCATGACAGCTGACCGTTAAGAAAAGAAAACAATGCTGTCATTTAGAGTAATTTACCATGAATCCAAGCATTCACTTTGACTCCGAGACAATAAGAGTTTGCATCAAACACTGGTACCTAGAAAAATGCGTCATACACACACAGCAGCTGTGCAAAAAGCCTTGAATTCGGAGATCAACATGGTGATGGATAGAAACTGCATCCGTGCAATGGAGAGATAGTGTGTGCGAAGCGAACAGAGAGAAATCATGCCTTCAAACGTTTTAGAGAAATGTTCTTAGGGACACGTGAAGCAGTCTGGCACCAGTCGCTTTGATCTAACACAACAATCCGTCTGAAACATGAGAGCCCCCCGCTACGACTGAAACATCCTGAAACAGTCAAATCACACACGCTCTGAGAAAAACAATTATGAAAGTCCTTCATCTGTTCGGCAGCATTTGTTCACATCAGTGTAAATGCTGGACTGATATGTGATGCATGCAAAACTGGCTCTGGTGCTATTACATATAGGCATTATTTCCCCAGTGCTGGATGTCATTATTTTGAGGGCTCAGTAAATGACGCTGTAAATATGTTGTGAAACAGAAGTGACATGTTACCATCTTGTGGGAGAAATACATCACTTTAAAATTAACATTCAATTACAACAGAACAAGTTGTATTGACCTGTATTTCAGCAATTTGTTCAGCAAAACCCTAAGGAGACACAACATCTCCCCCCAGTAATAATAGATTCCTTTCAAAAAGATATTGATTTACTTTCTGCTGCCTTCCCTTTGGTATTAGAGTCATAAAACAGAGGACACTGGGGCTAGTTGTCTCATGGGCTGCATCTTAAATATGTGTTTTCTTGAATGTTGGTTTCAATTATGTAGTTCATAGCAGGTTCCCATTATGACAACTTATTCATCAGTAGTGTAAATGTTCAAAGTTACCAAGATTCAGTGTGTGCTTGTACAGAAATTGACTTTCATAAATAATATAATATTCTCAGGAATAATTTAATTCATTAAAATACCTTTTAATTAGTATATAGAAGTTCCACTACTTCTACTATTTTAAGTATCCTCTCTTTTCTTTCCAGTTTTGTTAGCAAAGTATTTTATTTTATTTTACTTAAATGTGATTTTATTTTAGTTTATTAGTAGGTGTAATTGCATTATGTAGTGTTTTTACTCCCCCCCCACTCTCTCTTTATTATTGTTATTTATTTTTTTTTCATTCTCTTATCCATGTCAGTCTGCAGTAGAAATACTAAAATCCACCAAATGCATTACATGAGAATTTTCCTTTGCAACAAATATACTCCCACATAACTTGTTCGTTTTAACAGTTTATTCCAGACAGTTATGTGCAACTTCAATGTACTAATTGAGAAATATTAAACTGACTGGTTAGGTGTTATCGGAATTTTTTTATTCTTTATTTTGGCCACTATTATCATCATCTTTACAAGTTTTTTTTTTTTGTTTGTTTTTTTTATCTCCCAAAGAATGATAATGGCTTAATTTAAATATGCTTGATACAGCACTTTTATCACTTCTAGCACTTTTTATTGCTTTTGTTTTTTTCAATAAGATGCAGGATTTTGTGCTGTAATAAAGTGCACTGCTGTTCAGTGAATTTGCCTGTAACTGACTCTGCTATACAGTGCAGTTGGCCAGAGTATCATTTTATTTTTGATGGTTCAGTGACGTCAAATGAAAATAGCCAGGGCCTGATTCATGGTGAATGCACTGATGTAATATATTTTGACATATCAACCTTGACTCAAAATGCATGTGAAAACCGAAGCAACTCATGTATATATATATATATATATATATGAAATTAGGATTTCATAGTTCACATGCAATTAAAATGAGAAACGTTTTCAAAAAGAACCGTGGATTGTCACAATGAGAAGTTCAGGAAAGTTGACTTAGAACTTTCTGATTTGTGCTGTGATGAATAGTTTGTGGAGGGAGAGCTCAGGCTAGCTGGCACAATAACTACAGTGAATTTTTTCAAGGGTAGGTTTATTTTAAGGCCGTTTTTGTATAGACATGGCATAAAGTTTTTTGACAACCCTAAAAAAAAACAAAAAAAAAACTTTTGAACAATTCCACCATTATTACCAATGGAAATATAGTGAGTTTTAACAATTCATATGCTTTACAATAAAATGTAATTTGTTAATGTTAATTAATTGCATTTATTTAGTTGAACTAACAATGAAAAATATGTATAACGCATTTATTATTCTTAGTTAATGTTAACTTTCAACATTTACTAATACATTATTAAAATAAAAAGTTGCATCTGTTAATATCAGTTAATGGATCTGAGCTAGCTAGAACTAACAATGACTTGGCAGTACTTTTATTAACTAATGTTAACAAAGATAAAGGAATACTGTAACAAATGTATTGTTTATTTTAGTTAATGGTAGTTAATACATTAAATAGTGTTAACAAATGGGACCTTATTGTAAAGTGTTTCCCAATATATGTAACAGCAAAATTGGATGGTAACAAATAAAAATATCAAGCCATTGTTTTTGTTAACAGCTATTGTAATGTAATGGCTATTTATTTTATTTTATTTTATTTTATTTTTTATTTTATTTTATAGCAAGAAAGAGAAAAAATATTATATTTTATATAGTTCACCCCAAAATGAACACTATATCATCATTTACTCATTCTCATGTCATTTCAACATAAAATATGATATTTTAATGACCCCATAGTATTTTCTTTCATTGCTATAGAAGTCAGTGGGGGCCAGCAACTGTTGGTTACCAACATTATTCAAAATATCCTTTGTGTTTAATATAAAGAAATTCATACAGGTTTGAAACAAATTGAGTGAGTAAATTATGACACCGTTTTTAAGCTTTTTATAGAACACTCCAGTATGTGATCAGAAATAATAGCGCTAATAACCAAACCTTGCAATTATACATCTACAATGGATCATACCGGAGCAATTTTGACCGAATGTCATGGCAATTTTCCGAGCTGCATGTGTCAGGCAATCCCATCCCTCCTCAGAATTCAAATGAGCTTTCTATCAATGATTAATCTATACCACACAGAATTAATGTGAACAAAAAGCTCCATTAACTTGTTAACATTTACCTCTGGCATGATGGAGTCTGTGTAGGTGCACTTAATTAACAATATAAATCTGTTATACTGACATTCCTTCATCAGAACACACTTTTAAGCAGGTAATACATTTTGAGGCTTTCTTGGACATTTCTAGCCCTGTGGAGCAAGAATGGAAAGATTTATTGATTCAGTGACAGGTGCTTGGAAAAGGAGCAAGGGTGTTAAACAAGGGGGTGTTGAAACTGCTTCATTTACAACCTCACCAGAAAAATGACAGGTATCATCTTTTGGAAGCTGCTAATGATATTTGCAGATAAAACGATTTATCCTTCTGTCATAGCAAGGGTGTTAAACAATGGGGTGTTGAAACTGCTTCATTTACACCCTCACCAGAAAAATGACAGGTATCATCTTTTGGAAGCTGCTAATGATATTTGCAGATAAAACGATTTATCCTTCTGTCATGCCACATCTAGTTAATGAAAAAACAGTCACAACCTTCATTCCCAAGGAAAATGAGGGCTTGTTAATTGAATGTTAATGAGATGCTGTATAAGAACTGTAACACTGGCTACATATCAATATCTAATTAATCACAGCCACCCGACACCTGCTCAGCTGTAGATCAGTCCGCTGGGCGACAGACAGGACTGCTGCACAAATATATACATTTAATTACATGGAAATAAAGAATCAAACTTAGTAAGAAACTTAATAAGAAGGATTATGATGATGATGATTAAAATATAATAAAATATAAAAAACAGATGATAATAATAATAATAATAATAGTATCAAGATAAAAAAGCATCATAGTGTCAAATTAATGTAAATATAAAAATATTTTTAAAAAGCCATTTAATTACATGGAAACAAAGTAGACATACTTAATAATAATAATAAAATAACAATATAAAACAAAATATTTAAATTATAATATAATAAAAATAAAATTAATTATAATAATGATAATAATTCATCAAGATAAGGAGCATCATAGTGTCAAATATATAAATATAAACAGAATCTAAAAAGCCATTTAATCATGTAACAGGGCGAACGAGACGTGAGGCGTGCGGATCCATATGCAAGCTTTTATTAATAAACATGGTTAAAACACAGGCAGGGTCGAACACCAGCAAACGGGTATGGCACGGGCAAGACACAAGAGTAGTCCAGTGAACAGATGGGGTCGATCGGCGGCGAACGTGATCCAGGGGGCAAAACAAAGAGAGATAATCCAGGTACACGGTAATTGTCAGGATCATGGACTGTCTGTGTCATGTTTTGCCCCTGTTTCTGTTCCCTTATTTGGTCATGTTCCTGTCCTAGTTTTGTTAATTTAATTAGTCATCCCATACACCTGTGTTTCCCCAATCATCCCCTGTATTTAAGTGTTTTGCCCCTGTTTCTGTTCCCTTATTTGGTCATGTTCCTGTCCTCGTTTTGTTAATTAGTTTGATTAGTCGTCCCATTCACCTGTGTTTCCCCAATCATCCCCTGTATTTAAGTATTAAGTCTGTGCAGTCTGTCACTGTCAGTTCTACTTGTTATGTTCATGTGTTTCCTGCCATTCCCAGTGTTGGATGTACCCTGTGTTTCTTGGATTAAAGACTGTTTTGTCTAAAACAGTAACCTCCGTGTGTCTACCCTTCGTCTTGTTTCCCGTTTTTACCCAGTGTCTTTTTTTTTCCGTTGTTCCCTGGATGGATGCCCTTCTTCACCCCGAATACCTCCTCATCCTGCTGGAGCAGGGGGGCAAAGTAACCTCCGTGTGTCTACCCTTCGTCTTGTTTCCCGTTTTTACCCAGTGTCTTTTTTTTTCCGTTGTTCCCTGGATGGATGCCCTTCTTCACCCCGAATACCTCCTCCTCCTGCTGGAGCAGGGGGACAAAGCTCTCGAGGACCATACTAGACTGTTCCAGCTGCTAGCAAGCACCACCCGCTACCCAGACGACGCGCTCTGTGCGTTCTACGACGCCAGTATAAACATCGAGTGCAGAGCGCCATCGTCCGAAGATGGTCCTCGAGAGGATTTCGGCGCATTTGTGGAGTGGATTCTGATCCACTTCGGACCCAGAGCCCAGCCCACCATCTCCCCGTTGCGCGGAGCTAAAGCCCGAGCCCACCGATGACGGAGAGCCAATTCCTGCCGCGGTCTACGAGCCAGCCCAATGCCGAGCGACTGAGCGGAGGATCACCCCCGGAAGTAGAGCCCAAGCCGTCAGACCAGGTGGGAGAGCCGGCGACAATGCCCACAAAAAGGGAGAAAGCCGCGGACGGTGTGAGCGCGGAGAGGAGATCCGCCCGCTGCACCGTGGCTGAGGGTGAGCTGAGTATGGCGCGACGAAATTGCCAAAGTCCCGAATCCAGTCCAGAGCGCCCTCCAGTTCCCGCTCCTAGAAAGCACCCTCCAGTGCCAGCTCCTCGTAAGCGCCCTCAAGTGTCTGCTCCTCCTGCCGCGGATCTCCATCTTGGTTGCCAGAGCCCTCGGCTCCACCCTGGCCCCCCAGATCCTCGGCATCCCCCTGGCTCGTTGGCACTCCGTCTCTGCCTCGGGCTCCTCCGCCACCTGCTCCGCCGCCGTTTGTCGGCCCCCTGGAATCGGCGGTCATTCTCCTCCATGGCTCCTCCCTCCAGCGGCTCCACCATGGGTCGCCATCATGGCTGTGGCCTGGGTCCTGCTTGGCTCCTCCTGCTCCAAGTTCTTCCTGTTTCCTCCCTGGCTCCTCCCTCCATTGTCACCTCCCTGGTCTCTGTCTGCCGGCCCCCTCCCGGGTGTCCATCCTCCTCCTGAGCCGCCTCCCAAGTTCCCACCCGTGCTCTGTTGTTCTACGGCGCGAGGACACGCCTTCCGGGAGGGGGACGAGGGTGTAATATAGTGTGTGTGTGATTAACTGCAGGTGAGTCCAATCAGTGCAATGGAACATGGGAAATGAAGTCCAGGGTGACGTGCAACAGTCTGTGTGGTGTGAGAGTCAATATAAAGGGAGGGCGACCTCGAGCGCGGAGAGGAGATCCGCCCGCTGCACCGTGGCTGAGGGTGAGCTGAGTATGGCGCGACGAAATTGCCAAAGTCCCGAATCCAGTCCAGAGCGCCCTCCAGTTCCCGCTCCTAGAAAGCACCCTCCAGTGCCAGCTCCTCGTAAGCGCCCTCAAGTGTCTGCTCCTCCTGCCGCGGATCTCCATCTTGGTTGCCAGAGCCCTCGGCTCCACCCTGGCCCCCCAGATCCTCGGCATCCCCCTGGCTCGTTGGCTCTCCGTCTCTGCCTCGGGCTACTCCACCACCTGCTCCGCTGCCGTTGGTCGGCCCCCTGGAGTCGCCGGCCATCCACAGTCGCTCCGGCTCAGCCGCGGATCTCCGGATCTCCACCTCCGCCTTGGTTGCCAGAGCCCTCGGCTCCACCCTGGCCCCCCAGATCCTCGGCATCCCCCTGGCTCGTTGGCACTCCGTCTCTGCCTCGGGCTCCTCCACCACCTGCTCCGCCGCCGTTGGTCGGCCCCATGGAGTCGGTGGCCATTCCTCCTGCATGGCTCCTCCCTCCGTCGGCTCCACCGTGGGTCGACATTATGGCTGTGGCCTGGGTCCTGCTTGGCTCCTCCTGCTCCGGGCCCCTCCTGTCTCCTCCCTGGCTCCTCCCTCCTTCGTC
>NW_015540887.1:1075473-1076498 GCF_001515605.1 Sinocyclocheilus anshuiensis
ACGGCAGAGCAGACGGAGCAGAAGACCACCACGGTGGAGCAGATGGAGACCCATGGTAGAGACTGGGATCTAGGAAAAACTGAGACACAAGAGACAGACAGAGCATATACGGTCTCAAGGACCGAGGCAGGGAGTGCAAAAAGTTCAGCAATATTTTCCCTGGTGACAACGAAGCGGGCAGAAAGTTCACCAACAGGCTCACTGACTGAAACTGGACAGGCAGACAGTTCATAAACAGGCTCACTGACTGAAACTGAACAGGCAGACAATTCAACATTGGAATCCTTGGCAAAGACTGGTTGAGTTGACAGTTCACAACTAGACTCATTGACTGAAACTGGACAGGCAGTCAGTTCAGTGACTGAAACTGGACTGACAGAAAGTTCAGACATATTATTCCAAATTGGGCAGACAGATAAATCGAAGTCAAGAGCATTGATTAGAACTGGACAGGCTGACATGTCACACACAGGCCCATTAGCAGAAACTGGACAGATGGATGGTTCAACATCAGACTTGATTAAATCAGGACCGACCGGTAGTTCAGATTCAGACTCTACAGAAGCATTAGGACAGACAGACAGCTCAGGTTTAGATTCCTTGACAGAAACGGGCAAGACAGACAGTTAGAAATCAGCCACCTTAGTTGAGACGAGACGGACAGACTATTCACAATCAGCCACCAAGGCTGTTTCAGAACACAGCGAGAGTTCAGAGAAGGCCTCCTCGGCCGGTTCAGAGCAGGATAAAAGTTCATAAATGGCCCCCGTAGCCCTTACAGGACAGGCAGAGAGTTCACAGACGGCCCAGGACGGGTTCACAGACGGCCTCCATAGCCGTGACAGGACAGGCAGAGAGTTCACAAATGGCCTCCATACTCCATAGAGGACAGGCAGAGAGTTCACAGACGGCCTCTATAGCCGTGACAGGAGAGGCAGAGAGTTCACAAACAGTCTCCATAGCCGTGACAGTACAGGCAGAGAGTTCACAGACGGCCTCCATAGCTGTGACAGGACAGGCAGAGA
>NW_015540887.1:1076862-1078769 GCF_001515605.1 Sinocyclocheilus anshuiensis
TATTACATTTTAAATAGGGTAACTTGTAATCTGTAACCTATTACATTTCCAAAGTAACCTTCCCAACACTGCTCCCAACATAGTACAATCCAGGAGGGTGGTGGAGCGGAGGCGGAACAGGTGGAGGGATGGAGGGCCAGGTCCATGCGGAAGTGGAGGGACAGGGGACTGAGGCAAAGCCAGCAGAGCAGGATGCCAGGGCGGAGCCGGCAGAACAGGAAACCAGGGTGGAGCCGGCAGCATAGGTGGAACTGAGGACCACCACAGCAGAGCAGACGAGTCCGAAGATCCCCACGGCGGAGCTGAAGACCCCCAGAGCCAGACAGAAGACCTCCACGGCACAGCAGACAGAGCAGAAGACCACCACGGTGGAGCAGGCAGTGCTGAAGACCACCACGGTGGAGCAGAAGACCACCAGAGCCTAACAGAAGACCACCGATGCAGAGCAGACGGAGCGGAGACCCATGGTAGAGACTGGGATCTAGGAAAAACTGAGACACAAGAGACAGACAGAGCATATACGGTCTCAAGGACCGAGGCAGGGAGTGCAAAAAGTTCAGCAATATTTTCCCTGGTGACAACGAAGCGGGCAGAAAGTTCACCAACAGGCTCACTGACTGAAACTGGACAGGCAGACAGTTCATAAACAGGCTCACTGACTGAAACTGAACAGGCAGACAATTCAACATTGGAATCCTTGGCAAAGACTGGTTGAGTTGACAGTTCACAACTAGACTCATTGAATGAAACTGGACAGGCAGTCAGTTCAGTGACTGAAACTGGACTGACAGAAAATTCAGACATATTATTCAAAATTGGGCAAACAGATAGATCGAAGTCAAGAGCATTGATTAGAACTGGACAGGCTGACATGTCACACACAGGCCCATTAGCAGAAACTGGACAGATGGATGGTTCAACATCAGACTTGATTAAATCAGGACCAACAGATAGTTCAAATTCAGACTGTACAGAAGCATTAGGACAGACAGACAGCTCAGGTTTAGATTCCTTGACAGAAACGGGCAAGACAGACAGTTCGAAATCAGACACATTAGTTGAGACGAGACGGACAGACAGTTCACAATCAGCCACCAATGCTGGTTCAGAACACGGCGAGAGTTCAGAGATGGCCTCCTCGGCCGGTTCAGAGCAGGACAAAAGTTCATAAATGGCCTCCGTAGCCTTGACAGGACAAACAGGAAGTTTACAGACGGCCTCCATAGCCGTGACAGGACAGGCAGAGAGTTCACAGATGACCTACATAGCCGTAACTGGACAGGCAGAGAGTTCACAGATGGCCTCCATAGCCGTGACAGGACAGGCAGAGAGTTCACAGATGACCTACATAGCCGTAACTGGACAGGCAGAGAGATCACAGATGGCCTCCATAGCCGTGACAGGACAGGCAGAGAGTTCACAGACAGCCTCCATAGCCGTGACTGAACAGGCAGAGAGTTCACAGATGGCCTCCATAGACGTGACAGGACAGGCAGAGTGTTCACAGACGGCCTCCATAGCTGTGACAGGATAGGCAGAGCGTTCACAGACGGACTCCATAGCCATGACTGGACAGGCAGAGAGTTCATTAATGGGCGCCAATACCGTAACCAGAGCTGAAGTGAAAGACGACGCCTCAGAAGGTTCTGCAGCAAACGCCGCCACCTCCGTAGAATCTGGAATGAGCACCGCCATCTCTGGAGGTTCTGCAGCCTCAGCTGCCACGTCTGGAGAATCTGGAGCAGGCACTGCCATTTCTGGAGGTTCTGCAGCCTCAGCCGCCACCTCTGGCAATCCTTCCGCGGATGTCGCTGGCTCTGGAACTTCGGCGGTAGTGAACGCAGCCCATACACACCAGAGAGCAATCCCCCATATGGGAAATGCAGCAGACAAGGGGATTACTTCTG
>NW_015540887.1:1079905-1086630 GCF_001515605.1 Sinocyclocheilus anshuiensis
CATAGCCATGACAGGACAGGCAGAGAGTTCACAGACGGCCTCCATAGCCGTGACAGGACAGGCAGAAAGTTCACAGACAGCCTCCATAGCTGTGACAGGACAGACAGGAAGTTCATAGATGGCCTCCATAGCCATGACAGAACAGACAGGGAGTTCATTAATGGGCGCCACTACTGTAACCAGAGCTGAAGTGAAAGACGACGCTTCAGAAGGTTCTGCAGCAAACGCCGCCACCTCCGTAGAAGCCGGAATGGGCACCGCCATCTCTGAAGGCTCTGCAGCCTCAGCCGCCACCTCTGGAGAATCTGGAGTGGGCACTGCCATTTCTGGAGGTTCTGCAGCCTCAGCCGCCACCTCTGGCAATCCTTCCACGGACGTCGCTGGCTCTGGAACTTCGGTGGTAGTGAACGCAGCCCATACACACCAGAAAGCAATTCCCCATATAGGAAATTCAGCAGACAAGGGGATTACTTCTGGGACAGAAGGGTTTGAGAGTACTGGTTTAGGGATACCAGCTGCATGTGCTGACACCAGAGTCAGAAAGTCAGAAGAGACCAGGACAACTAATCTGGAGTGGGCACTGCCATTTCTGGAGGTTCTGCAGCCTCAGCCGCCACCTCTGGCAATCCTTCCGCAGACGTCGCTGGCTCTGGAACTTCGGCGGTAGTGAACACATCCCATACATACCAGGGAGCAATCCCCCATATGGGAAATGCAGCAGACAAGGGGATTACTTCTGGGACAAAAAGGTTTCAGAGCGCTGGTTTAGGGATACCAGCAGCACGTGCTGACACCAGCGGTGGGTCCTCCACGATGGATGCCAGTCTGGGATACTGAGCAACAGACCTTGAGGGATATGGGTGCGACAGACAGGAAGTGACAGGATTCTGAGCGAACAGCTGTGACGTGACTTGACTCTGGACGATCAGCTGTGACGTGATTTGACTCTGGACGATCAGCTGTGACGTGACGAGACTCTGGACGATCAGCTGTGACGTGACTTGACTCTGGGCGATCAGCTGACAGCTGAGACGACACTACAAGATCAGCTTTGACTTAACTTGCCTCAGGAAGACATATTTTACACATTTTACATTTTATTGTCCAATTTATTTTATTATTAATATTATTTAGTTATTTATTTATTATCTATTTATGGTTTTAGTACAATTAGCCTAATTTCGTTATACTCATTTTATGTCTCATGTGTCTGTAATCCTTGGGGCAAGACATTCTTGTACTGTATGTTTTATGTGTCTGTTGTATTGGACTGTGAAGTCAAGTGTATTTTTGGTTTGTTTTTGTGGGGCCGAAGATGAATTTCCACATGTGTGGACAATAAATATTTCTAATTATTATTATTAATACGGATTATTTACATACTACTACTACTACTACTACTAATAATAATAATAATAATAGTATTGTAAGTAAGGTTGATGACATTAGATTTCTGTTTAATTAAATGGCTTTTTAGATTTCTATTCCAGTGGTGATATTATTATTTTCCTATCCATATGTCTATGACATAGTAGACATTTTACATGCACAGTACGGAGTACACTGAACATCCTCATTTGTTTTCCCCCTGAACTCTTCCATTCCTTCAAAGCTTCTCCAGCGGCGGGTTGGATCGTTTGTTTATTTCCCATATTGCAGAGATGTCCTTCACCCTGATAAGACTGTTGGCATTCCGAAGTTTCTATGCCACTTAAATGAACCTGAGCTGAACAGGATGATCCCACAGAATAAAGACCACCAAGCGCATGCATTGCTGACATACACATACACAGGCTGTTTTTTTTTCTACATCTAAAGTTTTCAGAAAGACCTGATGTTATTGAGTACAGGATGGATAAGGCAATTGTATGAGAGTAAAGTGAGAAGACGGTTGTTTCCCAACCTTGTTCCTGGAGAAACACCAACAGTACACATTTTGGATATCTCTCTTGTCTTGACACTGGACGATCAGCTGTGACGTGACTTGACTCTGGGCGATCAGCTGTGACGTGACAGGACTCTGGACGATCAGCTGTGACGTCACTTGACTCTGGACAATCAGTTGAGACGTGACTTGACTCTGGACGATCAGCTGTGAAGTGACTTGACTCTGGACGATCAGCTGAGACGTGACTCAACTCTGGACGATCAGCTGTGACGTGGCTTGACTCTGGACGATCAGTGACTTGACTCTGGATGATCAGCTGTGACGTGACTTGACTCTGGACGATCAGCTGTGACGTGACTTGACTCTGGATGATCAGCTGTGACGTGACTTGACTCTGGACGATCAGCTGTGACGTGACTTGACTCTGGATGATCAGCTGTGACGTGACTTGACTCTGGACGATCAGCTGTGACGTGACTTGACTCTGGATGATCAGCTGTGACGTGACTTGACTCTGGACGATCAGCTGTGACGTGACTTGACTCTGGGCGATCAGCTGAGACGTGACTTGACACTAGAAGATCAGCTTTGACTTAACTTGCCTCAGGAAGACATGCGATCAGCTGAGACGTGACTTGACACTACAAGATCAGCTTTGACTTAACTTGCCTCAGGAAGACATATTTTACACATTTTATTTGATTTTGTCCAATTTATTTTATTATTAATATTATTTAGTTATTTATTTATTATCTATTTATGGTTTTAGTACAATTAGCCTAATTTCGTTATACTCATTTTATGTCTCATGTGTCTGTAATCCTTGGGGCAAGACATTCTTGTACTGTATGTTTTATGTGTCTGTTGTATTGGACTGTGAAGTCAAGTGTATTTTTGGTTTGTTTTTGTGGGGCCAAAGATGAATTTCCACATGTGTGGACAATAAATATTTCTAATTATTATTATTAATACGGATTATTTACATACTACTACTACTACTACTACTAATAATAATAATAATAATAGTATTGTAAGTAAGGTTGATGACATTAGATTTCTGTTTAATTAAATGGCTTTTTAGATTTCTATTCCAGTGGTGATATTATTATTTTCCTATCCATATGTCTATGACATAGTAGACATTTTACATGCACAGTACGGAGTACACTGAACATCCTCATTTGTTTTCCCCCTGAACTCTTCCATTCCTTCAAAGCTTCTCCAGCGGCGGGTTGGATCGTTTGTTTATTTCCCATATTGCAGAGATGTCCTTCACCCTGATAAGACTGTTGGCATTCCGAAGTTTCTATGCCACTTAAATGAACCTGAGCTGAACAGGATGATCCCACAGAATAAAGACCACCAAGCGCATGCATTGCTGACATACACATACACAGGCTGTTTTTTTTTCTACATCTAAAGTTTTCAGAAAGACCTGATGTTATTGAGTACAGGATGGATAAGGCAATTGTATGAGAGTAAAGTGAGAAGAAGGTTGTTTCCCAACCTTGTTCCTGGAGAAACACCAACAGTACACATTTTGGATATCTCTCTTATCTGACCCATCCATTTCATCAGCCTCTGCTAACAAGCTGAACGGGTTGAATCAGGTGTGTTTGATTAGGTAGACTTTCAAAAACTCTGCTGTTGGTGTGCTTCCAGAAACAGAGTTGGAAAACACTGCTGTAGCCATATCAATATGTTTTTGATGTTACAGATTCACTGGAAGTACAATATTTGTATTCTCACAGTCAAGGTGGCCGATACCACTGCTACTGATATGACTAGTAACCTGTTGTTACAAGTGAAACCTTTAATGTAATTTGAATGATGCGAAGGACATAAATGTTATTATGATTATACATTTATTTTCTTTAAAATATCTCTATAATTTTACTTGCTAATAGGTTTTCACACTTGTGTTTATTTCTAAAGAAATGTGTACACGTGCGGAAGAAGAGGAACATGCGAGGTCGGTGCTAAACTGCTTGAATTCATTCAAGGGCAGGACAGTGGTCCCACTGAAAAAATGTCAGAGGCTCCTGGAGCATATGGCAGCTGCAGCGGCAGTTACATCACTGGGGCTGCTTCATATGAGACCGCTTCAGCACTGGCTTCATGGCTGAGTCCCGAGGGGGGCGTCGCAGTGCGACACTCACCGGGTCCAAGTTACACCGGCCTGTCGCCAAACCTTCACCCAGTGGTCAGACCTTGTGTTTCTCCGGGCAGGAGTGCCCCTAGAACAGGTCTCCAGGCATGCTGTGGTTTACACGGATGCCTCCACCACTGGCTGGGGGGCCACGTACAATGGGAACGCCGTGTCGGTGGCGTGGACAGGCCCCCAACTGCACTGGCATATCAATTGCCTAGAGTTGTTAGTGGTGCACCTTGCCTTGAACCATCTCAAAGGGCGCTTATGAGGCAAGCACGTGCTGGTCCAAAAATGGCCAACACGGCGACTGTTGCGTACATCAACCGACAAGGTGGTCTGCGCTCCCGTCGCATGTCGCAACTCGCCCGCCACCTCCTCCTTTGGAGTCAGAAGGTTCTGAGTTCACTTCGTGCCATTCGCATTCCGGGTCTGCTCAACCGTATGGCCGACGAGCTGTCACGAGCTACGCTCCCAGTAGAATGGAGACTCCATCCCCAGACGGTCCAGCTGATTTGGAGACGTTTCGGAGCCGCTAAGCATCCGCATCCAGACCTCTGGAAACTTCATGTCTGGTCCCTGAACGGGAGGCGGAGGTTCTAGGTGACCTACCCCAGCAGGTATTTTAGGAGATTTTAATAACTGTTCTTTAAAAAACTGTTTGAGGACTTATTATCAGTATGTGAACGTTTGCACTAGGAACAATAAGATACCTGACAAGTGTTATGGCAACGTTAAAGATGCTTTTTCCGCCTCCACGCTGCCACCACTAGGAGGATCTGATCATAACGTTGTTAATCTTCGACCTAAATATCAAATACTTCTTGAAAGGGAGAAACCTCAGGTAAAGACTGTTAAGATTTGGAATGAAGAGAGTATTATGTGCCTTCAGGGTTGTTTTGAGTGTACTTTGTGGGAAACTTTTGACTGTCTAGATCTGGATACTCATACAATTCTGGTTTCAGATTATATCAATTTTGTGTGGAGTCAGTTATACCAACAAAAACATATAAAATATTTCCCAACAACAAGCCATGGGTATCAAAGAAATTAAAACAACTATTAAATAAGAAGAAGGTAGCTTATTATAATCATGATATTTTAGCTAAAAGGGATATTCAAAAAGAAATTAAAAGGCAAATTAAGGTAGATAAGGCCTTATATAAACAAAAAATTTAAGCTAAAATGTCACAGGGAAACTCTAAACAGGCCTGGGAAGGAATTAGAAAGATGATAAGTGTTCCACATAAGAGGAAAGGAAAGGAAAAAATAAATATGACCATTAATGATGAAAAGGATGGAGATTTTAAACTAGCAAATACGTTAAATCTTTTTTTCTCCTGTTTTGAGGGAAATGGAGAAGAAAGAAAGAAACATGAATCAATGATTCTGACATCTGCAAATATATTTCTTATCAAAGAGGTTGATGTCAGAAAAATGTTTCAGAAGTGTAATATACATAAGAGCCCCGGGCCAGATAATATCAGCGGTCAGGTGTTAAAATAGTGTGCTGAGCAATTATCTACAGTTTTTACTTTGCTGTTTCAAAAATCACTTGACCAGCATGCAGTGCCAGTTATATGGAAAACTTCAACTATAGTACCTGTTCCTAAAATTAACAAACCATTAGAGCTTAGTGATTATCGACCAATTGCATTAACCTCTGTTGTGTTTAAATGTTGTGAAAGGCTTGTTAAAAGGTACATAGTGGAAAAAACAGCATTTACTGGATCCTTTTCAATTTGCTTATCAGTCAAATAAGGGAGTAGATGATGCTATTTTAACATTGTTACATATTGCTTATTCACATCTTGAGGGTCCTAAAAATCATGTGAAAATTCTTTTTGCTGATTTTTCTTCTGCTTTTAATAATATTGTGCCATCTGTTCTGGTCGAAAGATTATCTGTAGATTTCTCTCTAGATGGAGGAGTGATTTTGTGGTTGCAGGATTTTTTAAGTAACAGAGTTCAACGAGTGTGTGTGGGTACCTCATTGTCTTACAAACAAATCACGAATATTGGTTCCCCACAAGGTTGTGTCCTCTCACCCTTACTGTTTATTATGTACACAAATCATTGTAGGAGTACTTGCCCAGCGAGATATTTAATCAAATTTGCAGATGATACTGCATTGGTTAGTCTCCTTAAAGGGGATGAGGGCAGTCATGGACCCTTTTTAAATGAATTTGTTTCTTATTTCTTGGTATCAAATCTCAAGTTAAATGTTTCAAAAACTAAAGAAATGTGTATTGATTTTAGGAAATAGGAAAGAGTGAGTGCGACCATTATTAAAGGGGACCAGATTCAGAGGGTAGAAGAATATAAATACCTTGGAGTTGTTTTAGATCACAAACTGAGGTGGGATAAATGGACTGACGCTGTGAACAAAAAGGGCCAGCAAAGATTATATTTCCTTAGAAAGATGGTGTCATTTAGCGTAAGCCCTCCATTGTTAAAGGTGTTTTATAACTCTTTTATTGAAAGTGTACTGACATTTTGTATTATTTGCTGGTTCGGGAATGCTACGGTGGAACAAAAGAGTATGTTCAGGAAAATTATAAGTACTGCAAGTAAATTACTTGGTATCCCTGTGATGGGTTTACAACAAATTTATCAGACTAGATGTCTTGGTAAAGCTATGAAAATTATATCTGATGATAGGCACCCACTGTATAATGAGTTTGAGCT
>NW_015540887.1:1086640-1098991 GCF_001515605.1 Sinocyclocheilus anshuiensis
TTCTTAAACTTCTTAAGTCTCGGATGTGTTATATCAACTTGCACAAAGACTGGATTCTTTGTCTCCTGATGCGCCGAAATTTATTTTAGGAGATTTTAATAACTGTTCTTTAAAAAACTGTTTGAGGACTTATTATCAGTATGTGAACGTTTGCACTAGGAAAAATAAGATACTGGACAAGTGTTATGGCAACGTCAAAGATGCTTTTTCCGCCTCCACGCTGCCACCACTGGGAGGATCTGATCATAACGTTGTTAATCTTCGACCTAAATATCAAAGACTTCTTGAAAGGGAGAAACCTCAGGTAAAGACTGTTAAGATTTGGAATGAAGAGAGTATTATGTGCCTTCAGGGTTGTTTTGAGTGTACCTTGTGGGAAACTTTTGACTGTCTAGATCTGGATACTCATACAATTGTGGTTTCAGATTATATCAATTTTTGTGTGGAATCAGTTATACCAACAAAAACATATAAAATATTTCCCAACAACAAGCCATGGGTATCAAAGAAATTAAAACAACTATTAAATAAGAAGAAGGTAGCTTATTATAATCATGATATTTTAGCTAAAAGGGATATTCAAAAAGAAATTAAAAGGCAAATTAAGGTAGATAAGGCCTTATATAAACAAAAAATTTAAGCTAAAATGTCACAGGGAAACTCTAAACAGGCCTGGGAAGGAATTAGAAAGATGATAAGTGTTCCACATAAGAGGAAAGGAAAGGAAAAAATAAATATGACCATTAATGATGAAAAGGATGGAGATTTTAAACTAGCAAATACGTTAAATCTTTTTTTCTCCTGTTTTGAGGGAAATGGAGAAGAAAGAAGAAAAATGAATCAATGATTCTGACATCTGCAAATATATTTCTTATCAAAGAGGTTGATGTCAGAAAAATGTTTCAGAAGTGTAATATACATAAGAGCCCCGGGCCAGATAATATCAGCGGTCAGGTGTTAAAATAGTGTGCTGAGCAATTATCTACAGTTTTTACTTTGCTGCTTCAAAAATCACTTGACCAGCATGCAGTGCCAATTATATGGAAAACTTCAACTATAGTACCTGTTCCTAAAATTAACAAACCATTAGAGCTTAGTGATTATCGACCAATTGCATTAACCTCTGTTGTGTTTAAATGTTGTGAAAGGCTTGTTAAAAGGTACATAGTGGAAAAAACAGCATTTACTGGATCCTTTTCAATTTGCTTATCAGTCAAATAAGGGAGTAGATGATGCTATTTTAACATTGTTACATATTGCTTATTCACATCTTGAGGGTCCTAAAAATCATGTGAAAATTCTTTTTGCTGATTTTTCTTCTGCTTTTAATAATATTGTGCCATCTGTTCTGGTCGAAAGATTATCTGTAGATTTCTCTCTAGATGGAGGAGTGATTTTGTGGTTGCAGGATTTTTTAAGTAACAGAGTTCAACGAGTGTGTGTGGGTACCTCATTGTCTGACAAACAAATCACGAATATTGGTTCCCCACAAGGTTGTGTCCTCTCACCCTTACTGTTTATTATGTACACAAATCATTGTAGGAGTAGTTGCCAGCGAGATATTTAATCAAATTTGCAGATGATACTGCATTGGTTAGTCTCCTTAGAGGGGATGAGGACAGTCATGGACCCTTTTTAACTGAATTTGTTTCTTGGTGTGATGTATCAAATCTCAAGTTAAATGTTTCAAAAACTAAAGAAATGTGTATTGATTTTAGGAAATAGTCCTCAACAAGTGTGACCATTATTAAAGGGGACTAGATTCAGAGGGTAGAAGAATATAAATACCTTGGAGTTGTTTTAGATCACAAACTGAGGTGGGATAAATGGACTGACGCTGTGAACAAAAAGGGCCAGCAAAGATTATATTTCCTTAGAAAGATGGTGTCATTTAGCGTAAGCCCTCCATTGTTAAAGGTGTTTTATAACTCTTTTATTGAAAGTGTACTGACATTTTGTATTATTTGCTGGTTCGGGAATGTTACGGTGGAACAAAAGAGTATGTTCAGGAAAATTATAAGTACCGCGAGTAAATTCCTTGGTTATTATTTGCTGGTTCGGGAATGTTACGGTGGAACAAAAGAGTATGTTGAGGAAAATTATAAGTACTGCGAGTAAATTACTTGGTTTCCCTGTGATGGGTTTACAACAAATTTATCAGACTAGATGTCTTGGTAAAGCTATGAAAATTATATCTGATGATAGGCACCCACTGTATAATGAGTTTGAGCTTTTGCCTTCGGGTAGAAGATTCAGGATACCGGTGTTTTTTAAAAATAGAGGGAAAAAATATTTTATAACACGAGCAGTGAAGTTCTTAAATGAAAGATAGGAAAGAAAGAGGTTTTTGTTTTATTTTGTTTTATTTTTTTTTCTTCCCTCTCCCCTTTTATTTTTATGTAATGAGCAGGTCTCATTCAATAATTAGCACTTCTTGATTAATTGATGTTACATTTGTATTGTTTCTATTGTGAAATGTATGTTGTATTGTTGTTTGTGAGAACAGCATATTGAAACAAGACACTGAAACAAAATTTCCCCAAGGGGATAAATAAAGTTACTACTACTAGTTGACACCATCACCTCGGCGAGAGCACTGTCTACGAGACATGCTTACGCCTTTAAGTGGAACCTGTTCGTCAAGTAGTGTTCTTCTCGCCGAGAAGACCCCCAGAGATGCCCGATCAGGGTCGTGCTCTCCTTTTTGCAGCAAGGGTTGGAGCAAAGGCTGTCTCCCTCCACCCTTAATGTCTATGTTGCTGCGATTGCTGATAATCATGACCCCGTTGAAGGGAAGTCAGTAGGGAAGCATGACCTGGTCATCAGCTTCCTTAGGGGAGCGAGAAGGTTAAATCCTCCCCGGCCCCCCTCTATACCCTCTTGGGACCTGTCTCTAGTGCTCAAAGCACTACAGCAGGGCCCATTTGAGCCTTTGCAGTCAGTCGAGCTAAAGTTTCTTTCAATGAAAACTCTGCTTCTGCTTACACTGGCCTCCATCAAGAGTGTAGGGGACCTGCACGCATTTTCGGTCGACGATTTGTGCCTAGAGTTTGGGCCGGCTGACTCCCAGGTAATCCTGAGGCCCAGGCCTGGCTATGTGCCCAAGGTTTCTACTACCACCTTCAGGGATCAGGTAGTGCACCTGCAAGCGCTGCCCCGGAGGAGGCAGACTCAGCCCTAGCTTTGCTTTGTCCTGTCCGAGCCTTGAGATGGTATGTAGACCGGACACAAAGCTTTAGGACCTCAGACCAGCTCTTTGTCTGTTACGGAGGCCGGCAGAAGGGGAAGGGCTAGATTCTATAGCCTTCGTGTGGAGCCGGTATCCTCCTGTGTTCTCACCTCAAATGGGTAGAGGCACTGAGAGGCCCCGGTTTAGTGTCAGCTTGCTAAAACTGCTCCAGAGTGTCCGTACTGTAGACCCTGTCGAGCTCCTCCATCCCCTCGGCAGCCAGACGTGGCGGAACGTCTGGCGCCAGCCCCTCACTCGATGAATCCATGAGAACCGGTAGAGGGCTGGGTTCCATATGTAGAGACCTAAGTGGATCCCATATGTGTAAAGTCCACGGTATAGCCTCAGTTTCCCCAGCAGACTTCTGCCATTCCCAAGAGGGTTATAATCACTTCTAATCTTCCATATGCACCTAAACGGTTGTTCATATGTGTAAGTGCTTCCGAAACCTCCTTCGGGAAGGATGGGGCTTCCGCAACGTTCCTGTTCCAAGTGGAATGGGTACATTTTCCCAGTGTTATCCAATCTCACTGAGTTTGGTAGTGCTACGACAACAGTGACTGGTCTTCTTGTTGCGAGCCCCAGCCTACACCAAAAAGGGGTGGAGGAGGCTCGCAGAGGACACTGGAAGGGGCAGTATCCATGGCGCTTTGGTAGGGATCCCAATTCGTCTGCCACCGACTTGATGTCGAGAGTGACCAACTGAAAGGGAACGTCTCGGTTACGTATGTAATCCTCGTTCCCCGAAGGAGGGAACGGAGACGTCACGTCCCGTCGCCACGGCTGCTGTACCACCGCTGAGCCGGGTCACCAGCTCGGCTCCTCAGCAAAAACCTGTTATGCGCGGCACTGGCTGCCTTTTTATGCTCACGCTGTGATCAGCGGCAGCTGGATGCAATCATCACATGCCAATGTGCATTGGCTCATTTAGTTTACACTCGAAGTGGATTGGTCTCTCTAAGCGAGATCCCAATTCGTCGGCCACCGACGTGACGTCCCCGTTCCCTTCCTCAGGGAACGAGGGTTACATACCTAACCGAGACGTTTTCTGGATGAGAATTGTTGCCAGTGTTATGGTGAAACAAGCTTATTTTGAGACTAATATAAAGTGTTTTGTTGGTCTGAGTGAGTTTTGGAGGTGAGATAAACAGTTTGGCCAAGATTCATGTTGGTAATGCAGACTGTATGAACAGTTTTGAAAATGTGGCTTCAGTTTTGAACAACTTGTTAGCAATGGAAAAAAACTGTAGTACATAGCTATCAGTATGTATCGGTAACTGGAAAAGTAGAAGAAATTATGTTTTTATTGTATTTTATACTTTTAGAGATGTTTTTGCGCACTTACCCCACCCCCTAAAAGTCCACTTTTTAACAATGTAACATAACAGGCAGGTCACAGTATAGTCACAATAATCTTTTTTTTTTTTTTTTTAAAGAACAGAACAGAATGAAACTACTTATCACTGAAAATATACTCTGTGAACACTGTCCAATCTGAAATTTATTGCAAGAGAAGCATTGACGTTTGACATAACTGACATTATGGTTGCTCTTGGGGGAGAAAACATAATGGTATTTGCAAAAAGCAAACAACAAGTTAATCACATTATGAAATTCGCAAGGATTAGAATCAATATAAACTGAAAACTTTCCAAAACTGCATTTTTAAGTCACAATAGAACAATGTGGATTTATGTTTCCACAGGAATTGTAATGGTCTGGTTTTCAATCAAAAATTTAAACCAGAAAAACTAATTTTTGCTGACAGGCAGTGGAGAGTAATACAACAGAACAGTGGATCTGAAACATTATTTGGGTGGGTGACTGTACAACTGATTCAATATGTCAGTCCTGTGAACTGTTGCGTCCATTGTCACAGACCTGTGAATATCTCAAGACTCATCGGGCACAGGTGCACGGCTAAATTGAAGGTGACAGAGGAGCTTGACTCCTGAGGATAAAACTCTCTACTTCAGACAAAAATAACTAGATTCATTTCATCATAATGTTTCATCACAGTTCTGAAATGAATAAATGCATATGTTCTGTGAAAAGTAAGCTGTGCGCAATGCATAATTAACTGGATGTAATGATGGATTTCAGAAACAAAAACAGAATCTTCTGTAAAATATTTCTTCCTAATTTATATGTTAACATGTCTAATTCACAAGCTGAGTCTACTCTTGCCTGGCATTAGTCTCAATGAAGCTTCAAATCTGTTTAGTCCCTTGTCTCCATTTTTGACATGCTAAATGCTAGAATGGATCTGTGGATTTAGAGGAAAGAAAACAAGTGACTCTGATCTAGATGGATGATGCAATCGTTAGCTTATAATAATGACAAATTTGTACAATTGAGGTTCTTGGAAAAGGCCATGTGCTTTTTTTTTCCTCCACTGATGTCTGTTATCTTTTAAGGAATTTATTTAAACAATGTGCTTCTTCTTGATTTAACCATATAAATGATTTGTAGTAATAATGTGAGATCAGGAGTTTCTTTGTCACATAAAGCATTTTCATGAATTTACTAAGCCAATCTAATGTGAGTTGGTAATTTTTGCACAAGGTGGTGATTTTGTATGAATTTGTACAAGCTGACTGATACAAAAACATATGATTATCATGAAGGTCCACCCCCAACCCTAAACCAAGCCCATAAAATGTGTGAAAGATATCATATGAATTCACCAACATTTTGCCAGATCGTAAAATACTGATGAATAAACTGTACCTGCATTTTTCCTTTTAGATGTGTGAACAGCAGTCATTGTCACATTTTTTTTTATGCATATAACTGATACCTTTCCAAAGTGACTCCCAAGGAGTCAAAAACTAAAGCACGGTCAAGTGTTTTGGTTAAATTTGGTGTTCCCCAAGGATCGATTTTCGGCCCCTTTGGCACTTTGGTCAGCTACTAAGAATACTTGGTCTTAATTTTCATTTTTACACAGATGACACCCAGATTTACATCCATTCAAAACCTGGTGATAATGTGTCTGCTGCCTTTCTTGCACAATGTATTTCTGAGATTAAAAAAATAATACATAAAAAAAAAAATATGTCTCTAAATTTTCTTTGTCTCAACAGTGACAAGACTGAGGTTATGCTCATTGGTTCACCCCACCAATTACATAAATCTGATTCTTTTAACTTAAATGTGGATGGTTCTACTCTGGAGTTTCAAGCAAATTAAAAAAAAAAAATTGGGGTGATATATTATGAAAATATAACATTTGATCCTCATGTCCAGAATACTGTTAAAACAATTATTTTTAATCTCACAAACATTTCAAGTTTTTCTGTGGATGAAAAAAAAGATCAATATGACTTTATCTTCATGAAATTATATAATGAAGTAGAATTTTGCCAAGATGTATGAGCTATATGTTGGAAAATGATTTGAGGCTTCAATCATTTTATTTGTATGTTACACTATTTAGACATATATGAGCACCTAACTCGACTCCTAAACCTAACAATTTGTCAATATGAAACAGGATATAACAGGCCAATGCAACTAGTCACAGTAAATTACAAATTACGAATATTCCAAACAATTGCTATGTGTGAGAAACAGACCCAACAGCAATCACTGTCTCCATCTCCTCTAACACTCAAATCACAAACACATTCAAAAAATTGCTACCTGAGGAAGCGTATATATATATGTATGTATGTGTGTGTATATATATATATATATATATATATATATACACTGTATAAAAAAATATATATAAAGTTTATTGGCGTACATTTTATAAGTAAAGGCTATTTAGGTTCTTCTACATTTAATTTATTGTGTTAAAATGTGTTACAAAATTATTAACTACAACAGTCACATATAATTTTTTTTTTTTAAACGATTAACCACAATAGTCCAAAAAAGCAAGTTCTTCATACATTAGTTGACAGATTACTGGACGGTTACTGATTTTCAGCTTACTGTTTTCCTGAGGGTGGCAGCAGTTTAAGTTGATGTGTGAATGCTACTGCAGCAGTAGGCCTATAGATAAAAGATGGAAAGCCATTGCATGTGTGATTAGCAGATGTGGTATATTAACCACAAAAGCTAATCTGGCAATTTACTGAAATGTAACAGGTTTTGTATGTGGAAATGGGTGATTGTGTTTTCTGTGCTAACACAACACCTCTTAGGGGGTAAAAAGATCTCAAAAATATCAAATATTCTTTTAATTTAAATACTTTAATAATGCTATTTCCAAACTGGTCTCATGAGCCAAATTTGACTCTACATGCATTTCATAAAACAGGAGATGAATAGAGAGAGACAGGGAGAGTTAAGACAGTTATATTACTGTAATTGCACCATTATTACCGCAACATCACAATAGCATAATTTTCCCTGTCTGATAACAGCCATACATAATTCATACCGGACAGAACAGGTCCCGACTGAATTTACAATCAGACACTTTATCATCTTAACTGAGCGCTTTACCAAACAAGACCTGGCCAGAGATGAGGACCTCCTCACCTTTTCTCCAGGCCCAAATGAACAGAACGAATGAGACAGAGCATGGAGAAGTGACATCATGAAAGGTCACCTGTCAGTTTGGGCTGTGTGGATGAAAGGGGTCCCCTGCATAATGAGAATCACCGCTGCTTCAACAACACCCACCCCAATCCTCTGAGCGCTAAATGAGAGGAGAGTGGGAAATGTCAGATTTGTTCCACTATGTGAGTTACTCTCAAGTGGAATGCCCCATCATGAATTTTAATGAGCCCCATAAGTCATTAATAATTTCACTTATCAAACTGGATGACCACACTAACTCCATTTAAAGGCTTTCATTTCTGACTAGCAGAGCAAAGATAATGTGCAAACCACGCAAAAAGAAATTGTACACTTTGGATTTCAAGGGACTTTACTGTCTCCGATTCTCCGAGTCTCTTTTAGAAAGAGTACATGTATATATATTACTTTTATTCAGCCAAGCTTTATACTTTGATTTTAATGGAATTTAAGTCATTCTGTTTACAATGCTTTCGGGTTTATACAAGCAATGCAGTTCTGATGAAAGATCATAAGGAACATTTCGATTTTGTGGAGTGTGTGTATGTGTAGTACGTGTGTGTGTATGCGCTTGTGACTTTCCAGTCAGATCCAGTATCTCGCATAAACTGGCAGAGATTCAGAGAGAGATTACATCTGAGAATGTTCGGACTATGATGCTGCCATTTCCATGGAAATGAAATACATTATTCATGCAATGAATGACTGGAATGATGTATAAAAAGCCTTTATGGAAAGTAGCTATTCTATAAGCGTGATGTGATGTTTATGGTTTACCTAGTTATTTAGCATTTTGCAAAGATTTATACTGCATCACATTTATTCAGACATTGATGCAATCCCTTTGACTTTTTTGGTCTGTCTTCTAAACATACATACGTCAATTCATTAAACAATTTAAAAGGCAATTGAATTTTTGTATCTTTTACATTTTTTTACGATTGCTTAGGCACGATTTTAAAAACACTAATTGCAATTAGGCTGCATTTTGCACTGAAAATCAGAACATATTCCAAATACAATATAGTACATAAACTTTTGTGGAGATGGGAAAAAAAACACCTTAGCATCATCTATTTGTATAGCTGGATATAGCCACTTCCTCCATATCACAGTAAATGTCCTCCCTCGCAAGACAGCGATGAAAAATCTTCTCGAATGATGAATCCATCCTTACACAGACCCTGCATCTATTAGGTCACAGGCCTCCTCCATAGCTTGAATGCGGGGAATAACGTAGGGTCGGAGATCATAAACCTTCCACTGTCATGCAGAAGGGAATAAGGGAAGGAAGGGAGAGTGTTGTGGAAGGTACTGAAATAATGGAACCAACCTAGTCTGTCCAATACTTAGTCTGTCTAAAAACGTGAGTATGTGGTCTGTGTTGTAAGGACCTATTTTGGCATGCCAGTGTAGGACCCCATTCTGCGTGATTGCAGCATATATTGTGATGTTACCACCACGTTGGCCCGGAACATTCAAAATAGCTCTGTGGCCAAAGATGCTTCTCCCTATTCATCTTCCTCTTACTGCAACACTGCCTTTCATTTTTGTTGACAAAAGACAAAAAATCACCTATTGCCTTTTTATAGTGCTCACACCTTGATTGTTGAGTTTTCAGCTACAGTTTTTTTCAGTTGCTAACAAGCATTGTTCAATAATGAAGCCACATTTTCAAAACTGTTCACACATTCAGCGAGACAGAAGTCTATGCGGACCAAACTGTGAATCATTTTCCATTGTTTTCAGACAAAATGCATGCAATGACCACATTTTTCAAAATCCACAAACACTTTTGTCATTCATACTCTAAAATCTGCAAAACACTAGCCATTTTCAGCACATTTTTTCAAATGCTAAAACACTGCTTTCAAAACTGATAAAAGCACATTCAAATCAAATCTGTCCATTTCTGCAGGAATTATATTGAATTATAAAATCTTAGCAGAATATTTATTATGAAACTGAACTACATCTAAGGGTTAGTTTCTTCACGAACCCACATTTATCAAACCAGTTTTAAAGGCATTACATCACAGTAGCATACCACACTTTCATACACACTCAGGTGGTGACTGTTGTCTTGACATTAAGAATCAGTTTAAAATTTGTTTTTTTTTATTATGAACCAATAAAATTCACACAGAACCTCCAACACCCTAACGTAAAAATAACTTTGGTTAACCTAATTTTAAATGTTAATGATTAATTATAGTGAGACAGTGGGTAAGTAATTTACTTCTGAAATGACTGCTGTTTCATAGCATGACTGTAAGAGGTTCAGTCATATTCACCCAGGTTTATTTTCATTGTTGAGGAATATGATTACAATTCATAGCTGTATTTTTCCACACAATGTCCTTTTGATTTCGTTTGTGTGAGGGATAGCTATTTTTCTCTCAGTTCACTTTCTGCTCTGTTACTCCAACAAACACTTTTAATCAGTGTACTTCAGGAAGAGTATTTCCTGATAGCTACTTTTATCAACAAATCAAATAAAGAACATCAGTGTTTACTGCAGTGTCACATATCTTTAATAAATATGCTCATCAACAGCTACTGGTGGAAAAAATAACCTCCTTTAACCCATCCTGTATAATTTTTTGTTCACATATCTCACATAAGATGTCAGTTTTATTGGAAATGTATTGTTATTAAGCTATATCATTATGGAACAAAATGACTTCATTTCTGATTTTCAGTCCTTCGTGGATTTGGTTTACTACATATCACTTTCTGATAATAATGGTACAAAACCAATTGTTATTTCCAGTGAATCAGATACTATCAACAATTTCATAATGTAAACCCTGTTATTGTAGAGTCACATACTGTATGCATTCTTCCCCGTGAGGTCCAGTTAAAAAGTTTGTTTTGCATGAAAAATCAGTCATAATCTAGTTAATTAGCTGACTGAGACAAGCACCGCAGAACATCTCAAAGGAATAAGCTGGAGATTTATGTGAACAGTGTGATTTTCAGTAAAATGTACTCATAAAGTCATAAAGATTTTAACTGATATCATTCTTATGTGGGCTGTAATAAAGTGTTCATCTTATAAAGCTTTTTATCTGCTATTATTCTTTACAGAAATGTTTAAATTGCCAGTAACATTAAAAACTGCAGAAACTGCAAAAGAGAAAAGCCTTATTACAACTAATACCATTAGTGTAAGTGAACAGAATTGTTTCTAAGGTTTCTGCAATGCATTCGCTATGGTATTGTGAACTCTGTTATATAATCTACCGACTTGAATCGGCATGTAAATGAAATAACAAAAAGATTGCAACATTAATTTATAAACGTATAAGTCTGGTCCTGGACTTAAACAGTAAGCCATTTTATCATATACATGAAAAAATGTATTGTGTATTAACTGTGGTAATTTTACATTATTTTATTGTTCAAATTAATTTTAGTGAGCTAAAATGTGATACACAAACTGTAAAGAACAGGCTGAAATGCTCAGTCATCATCAGCCATTTGATTGTAATGTTGGGATTCTTTGGAAGGATGTGCAGAGCAGTAGGTGCTACACACAATCAGAAACAGCACAAGATCTGACTTTTACATAATTATTGTATAGTTTTCCCCCATTTTTTCTGATATCAGGAATATTAGTACCTTCCTTCTTCCTCTGCATTACCTTTCTGTGACTTGACAGTCCAACTTTTTAAACACATTTTTCTTTCTTCACATACTATATAGTAGGAAAGTATACGATTTCAGATGCAGCCTTATGTCTCACATCAGGAAGCTTAATTTATTGTAATTGTAAAGCCATTTTTGCGACTTCGTTTCAGTAAATGCTCTTTCGCACTTTTGAAAAAGTCTTGAAAGTTACAATGTTTTCCTAATACAATAAAGTATTTTATCTCGAAGGATCAAGGACAATTTTATTCCTTATGATATAACCCCTTTAAAGAAAACATATTAAAAGATGGCATCTCATATTTCACATTCAGCATGTACCAGCTCAAGGGAGATTTACGTCAGCTGTGGAGAAAAAGATAAAAAAAAAATTTGAGGAGGACTAGAGATGCTTTTAAAACCCTTCTCCAAAAAACCCTGTACAGTCACACTCCCCTCTTAAAGTATTTTATTCACTTTTGGGTTTTACCTAGATTGTTCCACAACAAAGTTTTAACCTTTAAATGTTTGACTGGGCAAAAGACAACATTCACTTTCTGAAGGACTCAAATTCACTGATATGCTCTTTTCTTCTATTACCTTGGAGTTTTATGTTGGGGGTCAAACTTATTAAGTACTTTTAAATCTATATAATAGGTTCTAACAGTGTTTTTATTTTTTTTTTATGTCAGTAGCAGGGTTAAATGAGTATGGTAAATATATGTGTCTGTTGTCCATAATGGAGGTCTCAAACATGAAATGTAGAAACACTTCACTGTACATCATAATTAATGAAATACTACCAAATATTTCTGATAGTTGGGAAATGCTGGCATAATTGTTAGAGAAATTGGTTATGTATACTCTTAAAAATAAAGGTGCTTCACGATGCCATAGAAGAACCTTTTTGTCTAAATGGTTCCATAAAGAACCTTTAACATCTGAAGAACCTTTCTGTT